>NC_060065.1:28468054-28768054 GCF_020283565.1 Trifolium pratense
AATTTTATTAACAAAATCCCCATAAACCTAAGACACATTTTTTTTAGTAGCAAAAATCTTTTATTAACAAACTCACCATAACATAAGTCATATCTTTTTTTTTGGACATAAGTTAGACACAGGCTGACCTGCTAGTAAGGTTGTCAAAGGGGCCGGTCTGGTCTGGCCCGGCCTGGTCCGGGGGGCCGACCATTTAAAGGGCCTGACCCGACCCGTAAACTTTATGGCCCGACCCGTTATGCCCGGCCCGATAAGCAAAAGCCTACATGGTCCAATGGGTCGGCCTGTTTAATTTTTTTTTTTTGGTGATTTTTTTTTTAAATGTATGAATGACACATAAATTATTATCCGTAAAAAAAAGGGTGTCATGATTTCACGAGATAATAAATACTACAAAATATCCACGCAAAAATCAAGAGATGATAAATTCACAAAGTGAACCCTCAAAGCTAATAAATTTCAAGCTTATATCACAAAGCTCACAATTGGGATTTATGATTTAACAATGGAGGATTCGTTTGGATTTATTCAAAATTTTATGATAAACTATAACTTGAATTGGTTCTAAATATGTTTGCCTTTAAATAGGCTTACAATAGAAAAACAAATGTTAAAATTTAAAAAGATAACAACTAACTTATTTTAAATTTATGATCTTTTAAATTTAAAAGATAATTATGCTAATAATAACAAACTTAAGGGGTCAAAATATCTTTTTGTTTCAAAAAAAAAATTCAGTTTTTTTTTTTAACAATTTTTTTAATTCCTTAAGGGGCTGGCCCGAAAACCCGTGGGCCGGCCATGAAAAAGCCTGATCTGATAAGATCCGGCCCGTTAAGGCTCGGCCCGCTATTTATGAAGCCCGGCCCAATGGCCCGACCCATTTTGACAGCTCTACCTGCTAGTGTTAATAAATTTTATCCTATATTGTCTTTTTTTTTTCTTTTCTTTTTATAAGCTAGAGATCTATTTAAAAAAAAATTGAGAGACATAAAGTTAACTCAATAAAAAATGAAGGTAAAAAAGAAAGGTTAAAAAAAAATGCTACTTATATCACATAAGGTTTCTGCCTCCTATATTCTAGATTATAATCACTCTTTGTCACTACATAACTAAAAACAAACATGGTAGTCCGTATTTGAATTAGGAGCCTCATTGGGCCTAGAACTCTTAAGATTGGTCCTTGACTTAATCTGAAATAATTTTTACAGTGGCATACTTTATAAAATATATTTGTCTGAGGAAGTTTGAATTTTACCTATAGAATTTACAAGATAAAACTCTTATAATTGAGTTAACATATCATCAATAACAAGATGAGCGTAAAATTCAAAAATTCAATATCAATCTTTCTTCAACTCTCTCTCTCTCTCTCTCTCTCTCTCACTCTCTCTCTCTCTCTCTCTCTCTCTCTCTCTCTCTCTCTCTCTCTCTCTCTCTCTCTCTCTCTCTCTCTCTCTCTCTCTCTCTCTCTCTCTCTCTCTCTCTCTCTCTCTCTCTCTCTCTCTCTCTCTCTCTCTCTCTCTCTCTCCCTCCCTCCATCTCATGTTTTTAAAAGGATTGAGGGATTAAATTGATGAGTTAATAATAATTTAGAGACTACTTACTATATTTCGATAATTGAGTGACCGAATTGAAAAGACATCGATAGTTAATGAACAAGTTGAGGGTTTCTTAACAATTGAGATAAAACGATTGTTCTCATTTTTTATTTTGGTAATAAAAAGGGCTATGCCCAAAAGAAAACTAGGAAGATAAAAGGCAGGGAAAAGACACTCGTATAATCATAAAAAACAGCCTGCAACACCTCATGAGAAGGTTGATGATAAACAGTAGTTGTTGTATACGCAATACACCCCATATTTGCTAGGATATCAACACTTCTGTTTGTTTTCTAAACACGAGTTATCTTGACATTCTACAAGAACCCCAGTAACACCTTGATCTTTTCAATCAAACTCATCAGGTAACACTCCAACTTTGTCTACATTCAAACAACGAAATACAATATTCGAGTCTAGTTAAACCTTTGACTATGTTATACTTTGTCTGTTTGTCATGCTCAAACCTTCGTAAAGACCCGAAAGTTCAGCTATGTTACCTAAATTTTTACCAAGATCGACGATTCATTCCCCCATTTACAAGGACAAGACATCTAATGAGTACCACAAAGCTAAACTAAGATCAGATGATTATCAGAGAAATCAATATGAGGTAAGACACAGACCAGATCATCAATGAACTTCATTCTCCATTAATTATTACACAAGGCTCTATCTAGTCTTTAAAAAAGGTGGGTGTGACCATTAAATAAAGGACCTCGCCAAGTGAAGCGAGCTCCAATCGTGCCCACATCCATAAAGTTACAAGCATTAATGTTTTCTAGAAAAACATTACATTTCTTAAAAGAAACACATTCGTTCCTTCTCCTTATCTTATGAAAAGACAATATCATTAAATTCGTCTACAACTACCACTCATACTTCTACTAATATTCTACACATTATCCCACAATTTTCAACGAAGTTCCACACGAGGACTAGCATAAACTGCCGTGAAGGTGCATCTTACCTCCCTTGGACAAGAAATTTCTATATGAAGGAATTGGAAATCTATAACTACATTCTAGACGGTCATCACATTAATATTTCAATCCACCAAAATACCTCCAACATATACCGTTGACACCAAACTTCCTCACGTCGTGGAGCCAAACGAGTATAGGGGCGGACATAGATGAATTCCAACCACCATTTACATTCGAATGCCATTTGCAATCCGAGTAACACAAACTATTAAATCCAAGAGGCTTGATGGTGTTACCTAATTTTGATGGTCTGACTTCCATAATGACAACGATCTCAGGCTTATTATTATCCTGTTATGTACAATTATTAAGAAAAAATAATTAAGAATCATATCAACTTCCCCTACCTCCTACTGTCGTCCCCAGTTGTAGTGATTGGTGTATCAAGATTAGCGCGTTGATTGTGATCAATTTGAGGCTTAATTTGTGTTGGGTTAGGCAGAGCTATTCCACCCCTATCTAGTGGTCTTGTGTTATGATTCAGACCCCCATCTCCACTTAGTCAATTTGTCCCCTACCCATGGGTCCCATAACATGTTCCTTAACCTGCACTTGGTTTCCACTTGTTGATTCCTATAGTATCTCTCCGCGGATTGGTGATATTAGTGTCTGTTTGATTTCCTGGTGTAGCTGGTCGATTATAATTAATTCCTTGACCGCCACAATAATTATTTGAAGAATCAAGATTGACTTCCTTATTTTGTTGATCTTAATTAATGTTCTATAGAATTTCGAATCTTGTTCCCCCTTGTTGCACACTTCTGTTATTACCTCATTCTTTAACAGCGACTCCGACATTATTTTTTCCTTTTCGAGCTCTTCTTTGTTTCTGCAACACCATCCAAGGCCTTACTATCTCACTTCCCAGATTTTGCTAAACAACTCCACCCTTTTGTTGTATAACTCCTTCAGGGGTACCCTCTGCAACACGATTGTTTGTATTATCCGACACAACCTTCTGTAGTATCCAAATTTTCCACATTTAAACATAGCATGTGTGGCCCTTCATATTCAATCCTGCTTACACAACCCTTCGACTCAAACACGGCTAACAATGGCTCGTTAAGTTCAAACTCAACACAAAAACGATCATATTTACCCGATTCTTACCAAAAAAAAAAGTATTCTTATCCACTTTAACTGTCCTTTCTATGCGCTATTACCAAGAAAGTTAAGAAACTTAGCATCATAGTATTTTATTGGCCAATCAAGGATTCTCACCCATACAATTAATTGTTTTATCAATTGTTGCATTGCTTAGGGGGTGCAAACTTGAACTCCATTTCACGGACCATTTATCGGGCTTTTGTGTATGTAGTCTTCTCTCATTGGAAAAGTACACCCATATTCAATTATATATATGACTCCCTCACTAAACCCTAATAACGGGCTAGTGCCTCCGCTGGCATTTGTGCCTCCGTTGGCACCTTTCACAAACATGCCACAGAAATTCTAGCAGAGCACTTTTTCTGACAAAACAGAATTTAGTTGCTATGTCCTGTTTTACAGTACATGTTTTTGTTCTGATTTTCGTTCCTGTACACCATTTTTAGTCAAATCTGACGCAATTTTGTTCTTTCTTCTGCATCATTTTTGTTCCTCTCAGATCTTATTCATCCTGCAACATCCAGAGTAATTTACACTCTGGACAGACCTTTCTCTTTGTTGAAGAGATTGTTCTTTTGTAGTGATGAATGAATGGTTGAAATTTGAGATCTTATTTTTCCACAATCACCTCTGACGGAGGCTATACCAGCAGTCAAATACTTCTTCCCTGATTGATGGTTCAAATCGGTTCTACACTGTGAATCGCCACAGCTGTTGTAGATCAGAAATCTGAACCGGTTTTCTAAAACACCATTTAGCTCCTGTATGTAGTGCTTGTGATATTGAAGAAATTTCATCATCATAAGCAGTCATAATGAAAGATGGAATATTAGAGCTTTTCATTTTCTCTAGGAGCTCATATATTTCCATGTCTGTCAACTGAGCCTCCACAAGCACAAGGTTGATTTCATTCTTTTTCTCCCCGATAATGGATAAAGCCTCGGAAGCTAGTGTAGCAGTTGCAATGAGTAATAAAAGAATATCTGGATGGAGATTTGAAATGGTGAGTCCATATATTTAGTTTGTTGATATTTTGCCTCTCATTTTTTATGATACTATTCAATGCTAATGTTATACTTTGTGCAGGGATGTTGATTTGATACTTGAAAGATGAAGTAGACAATCTCTAAAGAGCGGCCGCAATCAATTTAATCCAATGCTGCTAGGTGTTGGCTAGCATATTGTCTGATCTATTAGATTGGCTAAAAGTTCTCTTAAGCCTGGGTAAGGAAATCAAATACCCTAATGAAATCATTATATTTAGTCGATCTTATTATTGTTTGTTGTTTGTGATTTCTCTATTTTTGTTTGCTTGATGTTTGTGATTTCGAGTGGCATATGACTGAAATGAATGTGTCACCGTTATCTGCCTTGATGATAATTGTTAACATGGTTTTGATTGTGTTGTGGTTGTGGTGCTATTGATTGCTACTAGGTCTTAATTGTGGTTATGGTTGTGTTTGTGGCTATCTAACCGGCATTGTGTTCTAGATTATCAATTAATGTAAATTGAATACATTGTTAGGTCGTTTGTTTTGGTTTTTTTTTTTTTTTTTCAAATTACAATTATATATTTATGAAATTATATGAGAAAAGTTATTTTTACAATTTATATTTGTGGCTAATATGGTGCTCAACTTCACTCAGATTTCATTGCAACCTTAATGTTTCAGATATTCCATATTGCTGCTTGTTATATATCTACTAACCTTAAGAGTCAATATGGTTTTTTAATGTGGATTAGTTTTTGACCAATTGATCATATTCATTGACTCTGTTCTGTCAGCCAACAAAGTGGATTAATTTTAAGAATTTTTTACTCTTGCGATGTATAATGTATTTCTTTTGGATTTATATATTGTTTATCTTGACAGTCTTTCATTACTAGTTGTGAATGCTACACTAGTTTCCGAGGCATTATCCATTATTGGGGAGAAGAAGAATGAGATTAACCTTGTGTGTGTGGAGGCTGAGTTGCCATACATGGAGATATACGAGCTCGTAGAGAAAATGAAAAGCTCTAATATTACATCTTTCGGTAAGTTCTGAGATATCTTTGGCTTTTTATTTTCTTTAAGCCTTATATGCCAGACATGAGGTCAATCGTAAACTGACATTAACTATTCATTGCAATTGTAGTTATGACTGCTTATCATGATGACATTCCTTCCATATCACAAGCGCTACGTACAGGAGCTAAATGATGATTTAGATAACCGGTTCAAAATTCTGATCTACAGCAGTTGTGGCGATTCACAGTGTGGAAGCGATTTGAACCAACATTCAATGAAGAAGTATATGACAATTGGTGGCCTATGTTAGAGGTGATTGAGGAAAGCAAGGGTCTCAAATGCCAACCATCCATGTATTCAAAAGAACAATCTCTCCAAAGTGTGTCAATGGTCTAGAAAGCCAACCATCCTTGTGACCAAACAAATTGTTGATTTGCTGTTGTTAGTGTCCTATTAGAAAGTGTGTTATGGAGTTGTTCCAGTTATGTAACTTTTGTTCCAGTTATGAACTATCATAGTTAATATTATGCTCATAATAACAAAGTTTTGAAATAAAACATCAATGGTTGAATTCTCTATAAGGGATTTATTGCATTTTAATAAGTAATTAGAAGTGAAGGTTAGCCCATTCTATTTGAGTGAAGGTTAGCCCAATGTTAGCATTCAGATCCATTTGATTTTTAGAGTTACATATATAAGTATCAAAATGGCTATATTATTACTTGTCACTATCCTTAAATATATTATATAATTCAAATTAATTCAGCAAAACAATTAATTCAAATAACAAAATTCAAATCCATACAGCATAACATAAAAATGATAACTAAAAAGGACAGCACCTATAGGCTATATCCAATATAAGACAAAATAAAAAGCTTGCCATGTAAGGCAATTACATAGTTCACCAAAACACACCAAGACATGTAAAAGAAACACATAAGAAGACCCAAACAGAACACACCAATGTAGACCAACAAAACATGATAGTTCCCTCATAAGAAAGAAAGAAAATATATTTCCCCCATGAGTGTAGTCCAAATTGAAATACAATAGCTTTTGTACCCTCTAAAATCTTCTGCAATTTAAAAATTTAAGAAATGTGAAATATTTGCGGGGGAAAATTAAGGATTAATAGTTTAATACCTTGTGTTAAATAAATCATGTCGTACAAACAATAAGCCTTGGCCGAATATACCAATTACCGACTATAACGATTCCACTTAGTTGGCATACTTGCTAACTCAGGTGAACGAGAATTTTAATATACCAATAGTTAGAATTTTATTTTTACAGTGGATAAATGAGAATGGGTGTTTGAATTGATTCTTACACGTAATGTTCTTACAATTGAATTATGATAAAGTGAATGAATAGTTTGATATTTAAAATACTTAAAAACCAATGTTACAAATGTTAAATTTAAAGTAAACCTCACAAAAAAATCACAGAAAACCGTTAGGTTGCTGCAACAACCATAATTGAACGTTTGGTGCCATTGAATGAACAATTTTGAAGCTCCCACTTTGAAAAAATATCTTTCCACTTTCACTTTTTAGTTTTTACCACAAACCCAATCAACAAGTGACTACAAAGAATCAGACCTTTGATTCAACAATTTTGCAGCTCCCATCAAATCATTTTTCATCACAATTTTTGCAAGTACGTACCAGGTCAAATTTTCACCTTTATCTTATATTTTATTAATTAGTTGTGTTTCCTTCAATCTCTGTGGCAAGTTCTCAGAGTCTTAAAGTAAAGGGATACCTGGCTTTGTTTTGTTTGGTTTGGTTCCTTTTTTTTTTCTTTCTTTCTTTCATATTCTGCTGCTTGGTAAAAAATCATAGATTGCTAGACAGAAATGATATTTTTTTGTTTTCACCACCCCTGAACCGTCTAATCCGGTTCGGGGTCAGTTCTGATATCAAGTAGTTCCAGCTGTCTCCCGATCTCAGTTGTGGGGATCAAAACCGTGGTCCCTACCAAGTTTTGCACCAATAAATTTAGATATATTCATGGAAAAGTGAGTTGATCAATAAATTTTAGGATAAATATCGCGTTTGAAGGTAAACGTGTTTCTAGAATGGTCAAAGACGTAACCAATAGTTAGTTGGTCCAATGGTGATTGACGCTGGACTTGGTAGGGAGGACCATAGTTCGATCCCTCACAACTGCGATCGGAGGGGGATGTAACCACTTGATGCCAGAACTGACCCTTGAGCCAAATTAGGCGGTCCAATGGGCCGGATACTGGTGGTGGAAAAAAAAATGGTCAAAGATGTAAAAATTAAATTTTATGCTCCTAGAATCATGTTATCCTCTCATAAAAGCTTACATTGTTATAATTGAATAGTATGTGAAAGTTGCATGGTCTGTTTACATTTTTTGAGAGGTATCGAGGCATTTGAAAATTCTGCAGAGTGATTCGGAGATTCGAGTTTTCAGTTTATATTTCAATTCAATCCATATGAGCATGTGCTGCAGAAAGTGTTATTTGATCTCCATTTGCTGTACCTTATAAGTTTTCAGATTTCACTCTGAAATGTTTATTTATGTCAGTAGTATTTGCTCTAGGATAATAAAGGGTTTGTTTTATAGTTCTTTTGGGGCTAATATTGTTATTTGTGTTCCTATCTTCTTGAATGGTTTGTAGTTTAGAGATGCTGGGTCACACTGATCGACTATCAGAAGAATTGCTATCATCAAAGGATCAAATACTTGCAGATCCCGTGTCTGAATTAGGCGACGATGAAGAGGAAAATTGTTCAGAAGAGATACTTTACTCAGTTTCTTTTGAAGAACTTGCAAGCAATAGTATTAAATATGATACAGTCATATGGCTTTCAATATCGTTACTGTTGGTTTTAGCTTGGGGAATTGGTCTTTTAATGTTGCTCTACCTTCCCTTTAGGAGATATGTACTTCGTAAGGATTTGTCTTCTCGCAGATTATATGTTACACATACTGAAATAGTTTACAAGGTATATATGAATATTTCTGTGTGATCATGATGTCGCGCTACGAGTTTGAATCATTTGATTGAGAACTGATTTTTTCTTCCCTTTCTTCGTTGGCCAAGGTGTCAAGGCCTTCATTTATACCATTTTGGGGGACCATAACGATTGAGAGTTGTGTACCTCTTTTTTTGGTGATCGATATTATTATCGAACAAGGTACTGATGCAAGCCTTACCAGATTATATGTTGTTTGTTTTATGTCTTCGTATATTTTTCCTTTAACTTTTTTTCAGGTTGTTTTCAGTCTATATATGGTGTCCACACTTTTCGAGTTGAAAGTATTGCTCATGGAAAAGCTGCTCCTGTAGATGAACTACAAGTTCAAGGAATTTCTGAGCCTGATCTTTTGAGAAAGGTCTGAAACAAAATGTTTCTAAACACGATTGTTTGTATTTTTAAAGACTGAGATGTCAATAATCAATATCTTTTACTATATATTGTTGCGGTGATTCAACATTATACTGCCTAAGTGCTAACAAAGGGGATGTCATCATCTTAAAATAAAGCAATTGATTTGCAGGTGATCATAACAGAAGCTTCAAAGATCTCAAAAGATTTAAGTAAAAGTTGGAAGCCTATTGCTCCAAGCATAGACGTAGAAAACATGGCTCGTATGCCCGCAACAACTGAGGGACCAGTTGTCTTAAGATCACCATCAAGAAGTCATAAGGTAATAATAGGAAATTAGGTTCTTCTGATCAGTTTGATAGAAATGAATTTCGCAAGGTTTTACTTTTTGCGCATCAGAATGGTAATTACTTTAGAGAGAGATGATTATGATATTTTGCTGTTAAAGTTCAAGCTATAATAGCATGAAATTGCAGTCATATAAAACCTGTGTTACACTAATCTGCAGATTATAGGCTCACCACATTCTTCTTCAGTAGAGCGCAGAATAGCTGGAGGATTGCTTCTTAATAAACTCGGAGAAGTCAATAAATCCGTAAAGGTTTTTATCTCATCTTAATAGAGTATGGATTCTATTGAAGAACTTATTCGACTAGATGGAATGGAATGCATTGACTATTTATTAGCGCTCTTATTGAGTTATTTTTGGTTGCATAACAGAACAGCAGGCCTATAAACTATGCTATATATTCAGTTTTGTTTTTGACTATTTTCTTTTTTTCTCTATAATAATGACCAGAGACTTGAGCTGCTTATTGAGAAGTCGCACGGCTCTCCGGCCACCAGCTAAAGTGCCATAGGCCAGTAAGAATTGGGTTGGAGTTTCCGAGTCAGCTGTAATACCTTGTTACTTAAAGTCTACTATGAAATATATAAAAATTCCTTTCTTGTAATGTTATTACTTTCATTGTAAGAGCTTACTCACATACATTTCAATAAAAATTTCATTTCACTGTTACTGAATTTTTGTGTTCTATCATATGTGGTCCATTTGATATACTTAACTACTGAGAACCTCTAACAATGTTCAAATTAATATCATTCGTTTGTATACAAAAATAATCATAATAAAAAACTCTTTCAGATAGAAAAGCTAAGTCTTAGAATTGAGTATTGCAACTAACTCATTCTTATAAAATTGGCTTGTACGGTGAGGAACACATATTCAGACCATCTCGCAACCAATGTGAGACTTTTTAACACACCCACTGACTTGTAAGGTGAGAAACACATATTTCGGCCATCTCGCAACCGATATGAGACTTCTTAACACACCCGCTCGTGCCCAACACTATTAGGCTTGGGGCGCAGATATGAATTATGGATGACCCGATCAAAAACCTGATAGTATGCAGCCCAACAGATCGTGGGATGAGCCTCTAATAATGTTCAAATTAATATCATGAATTTGTATACAAAAATAATCATAATAAAAATCTCTTTCAGATAGAAAAGGTAAGCAAAGTAAAACATGGGCTTTGTAACTTTGAAAAATGACAAAAGATTCAATATTCAAAAGCCTTTGAGTTGATTTTTTTTTTTATTTTTAGGTTTTCACCCCTAGTATCCGACCCACTGGACCGCTAATTTGGTTTGGGGATAATTCTGGCATCAAGTGGTTTCAGCCTCCTTTCTATCGTAATTGTAGAGGATCGAACCGTGATCCTCCGTATCAAGTCCTGCGCCAATCACCTCTCGACTAATTAATGATAGGTTATTATTCTTTCTAACAATTCATTCAACTTTTGTCCACATGTATTTTGGATAGATGTAATCCATGACAACCAACTACCTATTGGATGTACTATGTAAGATATTAGTTTGTGGTTACAATTACATGAGGAATCTATTCATCAAGATATTTGATCTATACATCCAAAAGGACCAAAACTCATTAACATACTTAAGGATTACATGAAAACTCTTCCCTTTTTCCACCTAACTTCACTCCCTTAAAAAAAATGGTTGTTTTTGCTACTCTTCAAGGCTCTCTTCTACGATCCCAATTCCTAGGCCAAGATAATCACTTCCCACTCATAAAAAAAACTTCAATAAAACATAAAAGTCAACCACAACCACGTGCTGAGTTCAACATACTAAAAATGATGGGAGGAAGAGGATTATGCAATGGAGAAAAAGGACTTGAAAAAGAGCTTAAAAGGAAGGTTGATAAAGAGGAAACAACATCACCATCCAATGAAAAAGTGGAAGAAAACTCTAGTGATATTGATGAAATACCAAAAGATGGTTTTGACAAGGAAATGATGGGGCTAACTGGAGGGTTTCCTGGTGGTGAAAAAGGGTTGATCAAGTTCATTCAGGATAATTCACCTAGGAGTAGGAATTCTTCTGATGACCCTGTCATTATGAAAGAAAGTAATCAAAGCTTTCTTGAAGAATCCAAAACATCATAGTTCAAATCTGTTTCTGTCCACTCTTATTTGATGTATATGTTTTCTAATATGATTTTTGACAATTCAAACTTGGATCAAGTTTTTAATTTATTTATTTATGAGATCTTGGATCCTCAGCAGCAGTAATATACGCAGCCATCCTTTTGCAGTATTCCACAAAGATATACCGCAGTAGAGATGGCTGCATATATTAGCGAATATTGTTTACTTTTTTTTCTTTCTTTTTTTCTAGTATCTATATATGATGTAGCTTAGCTTAGTTAACAATTTATATCCGGCGGTTTCCTACCGTGAAAAACTTGAAGCTACTTTGTTAAACGCACGTCTGGCAAAATCCTGCCGCAGAAAGAAACACAAGCTAAGATGTTTTGATTTATCCTAAAGTGAGAATGCGCTTTTTTAGAAAAGTAAAATAGTTATTTAAGGTCTAATCCGTCGAGTACTTCTACTCAAGACATACTAGTACACACCGGCATAACTAACGCCAAATCTACCATAACTAACCACAACTGTTACAACTAACTGCATACACATAACTGCCATAGCTGTAACTAGCATTACTACTAAAATTGTGACTATTAGATACACTAATACCGGATTAGCGTATTATAAATGAACAGAATTTTTAAGGTACATTTCAATAATGGCGTCTCCTCCCGTTTAACTATTGTTGAGAGGAACTCATAGAAGCAAAAGAAAGGCAGCATTTATATACTAAGCAGTGAAATGTTGCCTCATTTGAATAAGCTTGTCAAAATAATTGTTACAATACTAAACTAAGCTTTTAAATAAGCTAGATAATCATCAATGATAGACATAGCAGATGATCTGTATCCAGAGCCAAAGAGATTATAATGATTTAAATAGTGATAAAGCATATATAGGTCTCTCCTTTTCTCAAAGCCTGGCTGTTTAGGAATTACCTGAAGAGATCATTTGAAATTATCAACATCCAAAATTACATAATGAAATTTATGATAAACAATAAAAACAATTAACACAATATCTAATTCTAAATTTTATCAAATTATGAATTCTTGGTCACATACATCAGTTGTAAATATTTACCTCAAAATAAGAATTATAGAATGAGCCTCCAAAACCAGCACACCAAGACATACCAAATTCTGCCTCATTGTGTCCATCTATGTAGAACAAGTCAAAATGGGAAAAATAACGGTCAGTCCAATTTTTCCTTATTGTTTTTTTAAAAAAAAAAATTGGGGTAGAGAAAATTTATTATCAACTTAAGTGGACACCAATGACTATTTTATAACTGCTTCTGAAGAAACCGGAACTTCGGCCCTTGAGGTTGGTTATAAGACCAAACTCTTACCACTAAGTTGACACCTCATGGATATTTTTTTTTCTTTAAATAACTGTATGATTGTTCAAGTCTCGAATATTTGGGTTACCCCAATTATAACCAAAGCTAGGGGTTCTACTTGCACCTAATACATCAAGGGCTGTATCTAAGTCAAACTTTGCTTCCTATAAATCTCATTGTTAGCTCAATATCTTCTTTCCAAAATGTGTGATAAAATATCAAGTTCAAACCAACGTTATGTTGATTCAAGTGGAATTAGACTCGAATAATTTAAACAAGGTTTCAAGTTCGAACCTTGTGGATAGACAAAGAAAAAGGAAACAACCATAGAGTTATTTATTGAAATTTTGTTAACTGACGTTTCATTACCCCCCACCCCACCCCACCCCCAACTAGTTGTACTCACTAGCAATCAATTTTATTTATTTATTTATTGAATGAAAGAGGAAACACATTGATAAAGTAGCTATATACAATTATCTATTATAATTTCAGAACATAGAACAACAAGCACCAGTGGTCTAGTGGTAGAATAGTACCCTGCCACGGTACAGACCCGGGTTCGATTCCCGGCTGGTGCAATTTCAAGGGAGCTGTGATGATAAATATTCGTGGTGTTGGGTAACATCATTTAATCTGAATCATTAGATGAAATGAATGTCTCTGAGCTCCCTCCCTTTTTTTGCTTAACTAAACTAATTCTAAATAACCATGCCAGTACTTGTAAGGTGTAAAGAATCCAAATTGCAATTTGAAAATGTCACAAACAAGTGATGTTATAAAGGAAAAAAAAAACACATTGATGGGGTAGCTATACACAATCATGTAATATAATTTCATAACTATTGACATCAAGCACCAGTGGTCTAGTGGTAGAATAGTACCCTGCCACGGTACAGACCCGGGTTCGATTCCCGGCTGGTGCAAAAATGGGAGCTATGATGAAAATATTCCTGTTGTTGGGTAACATCACAAATCTTGAACCATAGGATGAAAGATTGCCTCTGAGCTCCCTTTTTTTATGTTCTGGTTTGGTTCTACTAAGTACCAAAGCCTAAAAGTAAAGGAATATTCCTACTCCTTAAATTGTACTCCTACTCCCATAAATCGCGTAAAACCCAAATTTTCCCTTGACATTATTAAAAAATAAAACGACTTGTTTCATGAATGAATTGCATAATGATATCTTACTATGAATATATACAGCCGCGAAAGGAAAAAAAGACACATTGAAGAGGTAGCTAGATACAATTGTACAATATAATTTCATAAGTAATGACATGAAGCACCAGTGGTCTAGTGGTAGAATAGTACCCTGCCACGGTACAGACCCGGGTTCGATTCCCGGCTGGTGCAATTTCAAGGGAGCTGTGATGAAAATATTTGTGGTGTTGGGTAACATCACCAATCCTGAACCATTGGATGCAAAAAATAACTCTGAGCTCCCTCTTTTTGTTTTCTTTTGCAATTGAAAATTTTGTGGTTTGGTTCTAGGCACAAGGCCCAACGAAAAGTACTCCTAAAAATTCCGCAAAACCTAAATTTCCCCTTGAAATTTTAAAAAAAAAACTTTAATTTTACCGGTCGAACACAAGAAAATTTGGAAATGCTTAACTTACAATAACATGCTGGATCCAATATGACAGGCTCTCCATTTTTGTCGGAGCTTATGTTTCCACTCCAGAGATCGCCATGTAGCAAGCATGGTTCTATCACCACATTGTCAAACAATGGCGTGATGTTTTCCACCAATCTCTGCCCTGTTAAACAAGTCAATCAGATATAAACCGTCGAGCCTTATTGGAGGACAACCTAGTACACTTAGAGAACACTACAATAACCATGCCAATACTTGTAAAGAATCCAAATTGCAATGTGAAAATGTCACACACAAATGGCAAGTTCCACAAAGCTCATAATACTACTTAGCTGTTTGTATTTAGTTTCTTATGTAATATGTCTTCAATATATATAATACTTACTTGAGATTAAGAACAATATTAATGTATTGGAACAAAATTACCTTTTTCAAAAATGGTTCTGTCACTATATTGGTCTAATGCCAGCTGCAACTGGTAGCCTAATCTATGCTCTCCATAAAATTTAATCCAATCTGATGACCATGTATTTATCTGTGGTGTGCTACAGAAAATTGTAGATCTATAAGTGCAAACTACAAAAACATTCCTAACATGGAAAAATGCATGATAAATGATAACAATAACAATTGCAACAAAATTGATACATTCGGAAGAACCCGAGTTCGATTCCTGGTGGGAACAATTCTTGGTCAGGGTTTACTTACCTCACGGCCAAACTCTGAATTAATGGGGCCCCTTCCCCTAGGAACTAGAGGGTTATCACAAAAAAATGGATACATTGGTCAGGTTGTAACATACCTGCCGATGGTGTTCTCAACGTCGAAGCCAAAGCCTTTACTAGATTTCCCAGCTTTATGCATTTCAGCAAGCTTCCTCCCTAGAACTGACTGGCAAGCAAGAAGTTACAATTAAGGTGCACAAGATTTACTAATTAGAAGTACTTTCTACGAAACTGACCTGATCGCCTCTAGATCCACCAAATTCGATGAATTCCATTATGATGAAAGACCCACCCGTTGGTAGCGGTCCAACCTACAAGTCCTAGCAACAAGTTACCTCAAGGCGTGTCTTGTATTAAACACATGTTAGTGACCGACACAGACACGAGACCGACACATGTTGCTACTTTTGATCATTACATTTTCGTAAATTGTTATTGGTGTTGACGTGTCTCCGTGTCAGTGTCATTTCCATGTTTGTGCTTCATAGAATGTCAAATCTTCTCACCTTGTACGGCTTAGGCACACGGATGGTTTTGGTTTCATACATAGCTCCTAAACCAAGAGCCTCGGCCTCAAACATTGATGGTCCAATACTCCTGATATAGATTTTCAACTTTCAGCAGCATAAAGCTTATCACATGTATAAGGAGAAACAAAAGGGAATTTAACTTTCACTCAAAGATGATTGAAAATAGTGCAACAAATCCAAATCAGCAGAATGCATGTTTCAAAGTTCATAGTACCTGTTTGTTTTAACAAAGAAAGAACCAGCATCAGTGTCATAGCGATTCGCAAAATTGATACAACCACCACCAACCGGACTAATTTTGGTTATCTTTGAAGCTTTCCCTTCAGAAAGAATCCACTCGCGAACTGGATCCGTGCTCATGCTGCATACTATTAAAATCAATAAGCTTAGAAACCTTCATATTTCACCTAAACTTATCTTAATGACACTAAACAAATAGTCATCACACATTCATCTTATGAAGCACTAAAATAAACACCATACACTAGACACCGGTAATAATTTATAAAAATTGAAGTGATTGAATGTAACCAAATGTGTCATTGTCGTGTCAGACACAAATAAGCATTTAATCAAGATTATCGTGCTACATACAAGCATTCCAAATTATAATATTGGTTTAAATATGATTTTAGTCCCTGTAATTTTTTTGTTTGGATTCGGTCCTTGTAAATTCAAAAGTTGTTGCTTTTAGTCCTTGGTGTGATATTTGGCCCAATATAATCATGACACATGGCGATGGCGCTACGTGGCCAATAAGGCGACTTCAGAACTAAAAGCAACTGGTTTTGAATTTGTAGGACCGAATCCAAACAAAAAATCTAGGTACTAAAACTAAAAAACACTATTGTTGCTAGGACTAATTAAACCTATAATATTTTGAAACTAAGATTACATTATTCCTCTTAATACCATCTTCACAAGAACAATTAATTACACTAAGAACAAGAATAACTACTAGAAAGTAAAACAATCAGAGAACATGGGTAGGATTAAACTCAAAAGAATGTTCCTTAAAACAGCTCCAATTATATACAAAATGTTAAAAAACTCTAAAAAAAATTGTATCTTTGTGCAAATATATTGACATGAGTTAAGATGGTGGTAGTAACTAAATAAATAATTGGTGATTATGTCTGAAACAACATGGTACAGGGATAGGTACGAGGTAGTTATTGTTAGTAGTACTTACATGGAGATGATGGTTTGGTTTTGGTGAAAGAAAGTGGAGAAAGGGAAGAGAAGCATGTTGAAGTGGACATCATGGTTCCCACGTGTTCACTCACCTCAGTCTTATCCTCTCTCTCTCTCTCTCTCTCTCTCTCTCTCTCTCTCTCTCTCTCTCTCTCTCTCTCTCTCTCTCTCTCTCTTTTCTTGTCGCTCTTCCCTTTTACCAAACAACCACCGTTCCTTGCTTCTTTGATTTCATCAGAGGAAGAATTCGCTTTGTGACTCGAGTCAGTGTGATATCAATACAAAGTTTTTTCATCCGTATTGTCAAATGTACTAAAGTGTTTTTTTAATTCATTAGGTAACGGTTAAGTTTTAAGTTTTTTTTTTACCGTTACTTTTTAATTACTTTGTTGCAGTGTGATCATTAACATTTTTTTGAACAAATGATCATTAACATTGATATTCATCTTACGTATATTTTAATGAAAATGCAAGTATGATGGAGGAGGTTAACAGAAAGGATAACGGTGCACTAAGTTAGAAATTTAGGGGGTGTTTGTTTCATGGATTATAAATTTATTTTCAGGAATGTGACTTTGGGAATCTTTAATTCCTATGTTTGTTTCAAGTTTTAAAAAATTATGCCTAGGAATTTTTTATTCCTTGGAATATAAATTACACATGACTTTCCCACTTTTTATTCCCATGTTAAATGGTGGGAATCTTACATTCCCATGGGAATAAGAGGTAACCACTCATAACTCCCCACTCTCCCATTATTTTTAACTCATTTATTTTTTTTATTTTAATATTTTAAAATATTAATTGAATTTATTTTAAAAATGTTCTAAGGAACTTTATTTATTTACCAAACATATTGATAGGAATAATGTTCCCAGCAATAATATTCCAAGGAATAATAATCCTAGGATTATAATTTTAATCCCCGAAACAAACACACCCTAAAAACATATTTGTTATCTAAAAAATTTAAAGACCTAACGGTTACAAACGTGAAACTTAAAGGTTCTTTGGATGCATTTAACTGATTTCTTACTACTTAAACTAATTTATTAGTGGAAAAATATTTGGTTCTTTTTAGACTTTAAAAGAGGAATAACTCGCTTTGGTCACTCAAATATATGATCAAGTCTATGGTGCACGAGTGAGACAAATTTTACATTATATAGAAATTTGTTTTCATTATTAGATCAATATGTCATATTCTATCTCATTTGATCTAATGGTAACACTTGTTAATCAAATAGTGAAAATACGACTTGTCTCATTGCATATTCAACAAATCCTACACAAATTTCATTTTAAACATGCATTTAAAAAGAATCTAACAAGTAAAAAAAATCTAATACTTTTATTTTCTAAAAAATTTAAATAGAGTTTTGGTTCTTTATTTCAATTTTTCAAAGTTTTAATTCATCTATTTTGAAAACAAATTTTTTGGTTCGGTATTTCAAATTCTTTTCACTTTTGGTCCTAACATATATCTCACTCATGTGACTGAAGATAAATTAATAATTATTTTACAACCGTTTAAATGAAACTTAACCTTCTTTATTTATGTTGCTTCCAGGTTTTTCATTGTGTCTTGATTGTACTATCTTCGAAGTTAAAATCTACGTTCTTTGTAGTCTTGTTCTTCTTGGAAATTGAATGTATATTAGTACCTTTTTTATTAAAAAGAGGACCAAAGTCCGAAAATAGTAAAATTAAACCACTAGTATATAAGGATAACTAATGCCAAACAAATCAGCAAAACGTAAACTGTTTATTTGAGTCAGACACAACACAACTCATAAAACTTTTACCTTTTCTATTACTCACGTGATGAAGTAAATTTTTGTTAAGCACGACATTACCAGTTTACATTATCCAACTTTCTTTAGATGTTGTTTGCGAGATGATTTTCGAAAAGGAGAAGAAACCTTACTTTTATTTTTAAAATTTAGAACACTATAATGTTTTTTAAAAAATTATTATATGGTTATTTAAAAAGAAATATTATATAAAATCATTTATCATATTTTCAAATTTTTAAAATATAAGTGTAATGAATATCCTTACTCCTTAGCACAAAACGATAAGTGTAAGGGACAAACCTTGCTTTGTTGACAAGTACTAAAGATCGCATACTAGACCTCTTGATTAAGAAAACTCAACATTTTTTTTTTGTCAAGTAGTTCAGTGACTTGAAATTCCACCTTTAAAGATGTCCCTATCAACTGAGCTAAGCTCACGAGGACAAAACTAAACCCCTTTTTAGTTGGACAAATTCAGATTGTCATTTAAGATATTAATTACTTTGCAACTAAGATTGCAATAAATTTGCTAAAATTGAAACTGATCTTAACTGTTGATCAGAACAGGTAGAAGGCCAGCTGGAAGTCCGTTGAGCAGGTGGTAGGCAGTAATCCGAGCAGATGATCCACGAAGGGGGGGGTTGTACCTGCAGGTGCTCCGATGCCAAAGTCAGATAAGGAATATAGGGAGCAAAGAGGTACTTAGAGAGAGGTTAGAGAGAGAGAGTAATTGCAATAATGAATAGTGTTCTACCTTGCTCTCCCAAGAGGGAGAGTATTTATAGCCCCCAGCTCTGGGCCAAAGGTCCTCTTAGTGGGCTGGACTAGCCAAGGCCCATTAAGAGGGACTGCCAAGATATCACCCTTAGATAGTGGGTAGAGTAGTAATTTTACCCTATCTTGGTGGAGAGGTTGTGCCATGCTGACATGGAGGTGGTTGGGCAAGCCATGTGGACTTTGTGAGGGTCTAGGTGGACTAGCATTAGTCTAGTCCAGAACAGGAGCCCCCCAAGTCGTTGCTCCTAGGCATAGGAGTGATGACTTTAGATGTGTGCCCAAGTGCAGAAAGAAATCTCCTTGCAACCTCTCTTGAACAAAAGTGGACGAGGAAGTTGCTCGTCAAAGACTTGCTCGTAGCAAGTATCTGCAGTGTTTTGCTCGAATCGATTTTTCGAGGGTGTTTAATATCCTGCTCGTAATTATGGTTACGAGGAAGTATGTGTTGCTCGTATCTCCTGCGAGGAGATATTGCACAAGATGGAACAGTTGCTCGTTGCTATAGCGAAGAGATAACAACGAGAAGTTTTGTTGCTCGCAATGATGACGAGGAGACGATTTTTCAAGAAAGAATTGTTGCTCGTTGCTATGACGAGGAAGTTAGCAACGATGAGGTTTTCTGCAAAGCGCAGCCTTTTGCTTGAGGAGTTGCTCGGGTGAAATTCGAGCATCCTTTTTTATTGGGGATGTGAAAGGGTGCATTTACTGCTTTGATTTTTACGAGGGAGTGTAAGGACCATTGGATCAAAGCGTCTCTTCACTCCCCTGGCCTGATCTATATAATAGAGGAGAGTGAATTTCATTTTTACTTTTCACTCTCTCTCTTCAATTGCGAATCTCTCTGAAGTTCCAATTCACAAGTCAAATCGTTCTTCAGGTTTTCTTCATATTCAAGGTAATTCTTTCAAATTTTCCTCTTTAGATCCATTTTTTGTCATTTCTGCCCAGTTTTGGGCGTTTTTTCATGAAGATTGTATGAATTTATGAACATTAGGATGAATGTGCCGGGCACCATATGAACTTGGTACCGGGGAGATTTCCTCCCCTTTGAAACTCTAGGTTAGATAACTAGTGACGGGGAGCCTATCTCCCCGTTTCAAACTTTAGATAGTTTATTTTAAGATCCGGGGAGCCTATCTCCCCGTTTGAAACTTTTAGATAGTTTGTTTAGGTGACGGGGAGCCTATCTCCCCGTTTGAAACTTTAGATAGTTTGTATTGCTGGGGAGCATGCTCTCCCTTTTTAACTTAGGAATTTTTTCATGAAATTCGTTGTGTGAAATTCAAAGACGGGAAGCTTATCTCCCCGTCTTTCACCTGGGCAACCTTCCTCGGTTTGATTTTAATTGCCATTTGAAAAGGGCTTTGGTCGGGGACAGCGTCCTCGTCCTATTCTGCGCCCTTTCACTTGATTTGCGGTGAAAGGGTGGATTTGATCATCGAATTCACTTTGTTTTTGCTGCATTTCAGGTTGTAAAATGTCAGAATCCGAGGAGGTTGTGGAAAGCCAGGGTGCGGAGAAGTATACATTGGTCGACTGCATAACCGATCCTGCGCTGGATTGGGTTGCTCCAGAACCCCGGGGGATAGCCTCGGCGCTTACTTCCCAGGACCCAAGATTATATATGATCGTCGAGCAGCAGAGAGCAGACGGGCTTCAGAATTGGTCGACCCGTATACCCGGGGAGGGTGAACGGGTGTGTTCGTCCTTTGCCGGGCACGACTTTGCTATGTACGAGTTTGTTTTTAAGGAGATGGGGCTCAGGTTGCCGTTCAGCCCCTTTGCGGCCAGCGTGCTTAAAGCCTTGCAGGTGGCTCCGTCGCAGCTGCATCCAAACTCGTGGTCTTTTATTATGGGGTTCGAGCACCTCTGTACGTATAAAGGCGTTCTTCCCACTCTTCCCCTTTTCTTTAGAATTTTCAAGATTCAGCGCAAGCCGACGAGGGAGGTTGGGCGAGCACCTCGTCAGAATTGGGTTTCATTAAAGCATCACGAGGATGTTAAACTATTCAAAATGTTTGTGGATTCCGTTAAGGATTTCAAGGAGAGGTACTTCGTCGTCCGGCCAGAGTCTTCATCTGCCCGGGAGAGTTTATTGGAGCTGGAGGAAGATAGGGACGAGCAAGGTATTGCCCGTAAGGATGCCAGCGGGCAAGTTATAGTTCGGGCAGTCCCTAAGTTCCCGTTAAGCTGGTCGTACACCCATTTCCTGAAGGAGCCTAAGGAATACACAACCGGGGACGCAGACTTGTCTCCCGAGGACATGGCTGCCTTCGAAAGTCTGAAGACCTTTGTGGCCGGTTTTACTCCCGGGGTCTGGACGACTCGCAAGGGAGTTACTATAAGAGATGAGCACGGGGTGCCTAAGGCCTCTCCTCGTCTCATTAATACTAGGACCCTCCTCAAGTGCAGAAATGCCGGGGAGGTCAAATTGTGTTTGGGTATTGTTTCCTCTGTTTTTAACTTAGAAAGATTTCTGTTATTATTGTGTGTATTCCTCGTCTTTTACTAACTTGCTCGTCATTTGTTTGCAGACGAAATGGAAACTATTGCCGAGCGCATGCTGAAGGCCAAGCAGGATGAGAAGGCGAGCAGGTCTGCTCGAGGAAAAAAGAAGGCTGTTGCTAGAACTTCCCAGGAAGTGAGACCGGGGACCCCCTCCGTGCAGGTTATTGGGACCTCGACGGGCACCCCCTCCTCAGCTCCCCGGCCTCCTCCAGCGAAGAGGACAAGAGAGGAAGATCCCCCGGTTGAAGATGCGGGCATGGGAGGGTGCAGCAAGTTTCCAGTTCCTCGGTGCTTTACCGTGGACAAATTTTTTGAGAAGTTTCCTCCGGAGGTCTTTGAAACTGAAAGGGCTGCTATTCTTGACCAGGAACCAGAGGCCCGTAGGCAGCAGCATGCTCGTGATATGGCTGCTATGGTGCGGATGGTCTCAAGCTCCCTCGTCCTTGGTGACGAGCGGGAGTCGTTAGTCGAGCAGCTGAACACCGCCCAGGTCAGGAACGAGCGGGCCAAAGGTCGGATCAACCAGCTTAAAATTGTTGTGGATGACCTCAAGGAAAAGCAGCAACACTGGGGTGACCAGCTTGACGAGCACCGTAAGAGGGGAGAGGAGTTGGAAGCTGCCCGGGCAGAGATTGAAAGACTTACTGCTGCTATGGCTCCGGGCGAGAACGAGCATAAGGCTGCCGAGGGGTTGACCACCCGAGCAGACTTGGTCAAGGTGATTGCTCAGCTGTCCCATGATTTTGTAGAGGGCACTGAGTACGCCTTTGAAAATGCCGTGCAGCAAATCAAGTGCCTTAATCCTGACGTGGAGCTGGTGACCCGAGGAATACATGTTAACGGGCAGGTCAAAGATGGCCAGATTGTTATCCCGGCCGGCCTGGCTGACTCTGACGAGGAGGATGAAGATGCTGAGGAGGAGGGTCGTGAGGGCGAACAGGGTGACGAGCAGGAAGATGGATGCGAGGAGTAGATGTCCCCATCCTTTCTATTGTAATTTATTTTTGTCTCTTTGGATTTTTGGGGCCTTTGAGCCATGATTTGTAATATTGGAACAAGTGGGCTTTTGTCCCCGTCTTTTATTTTTATGACAATTCCGGGCAGGTGCCCGTTTTATTTATCTATGCTTGTTTATATCTGCTCGCATGTACGTTTACATTTTCTGCTCGCGTGTATGTTTCCTCCTTTTTTAACTTAGAAAATTTTGCGGAAATTTCGTTGTTTAAAATTTCAATCGGGGAGCCTCCCCGTCTTTTTAACTAAGAAAATTTTTATGAAATTTTGTTATCAATCTTGAGCCGGGGAGGTTCTCCTCCCCGTTTCTAACTTGGATAAAATTTCGCCTCTGAGATTTGGGCTGGGGAGGTTTTCTTCCCCGTTATTGGTATGACTGAAATTTCGTTGTTCGAACTGGAACCGGGGAGTGTCCCCTTCCTGTTTTGATCGTTCGAGCACGTCATGTGTTCGTTCGAGCCGGTTGATGTGTTCGTACGAGCACGTCGCTGTGCTCGTCCGAGCAAGTTAGTGTGTTCGTCCGGGCACGTTAGTGTCCCCGTCCGAGCAAGTTGGTGTGCTAAGTTTTGCCTGTTTTGTATACTTATCATATTTTTGCATGTATGAATGCTGCGCTCGTTGTTATTTTGCCGGGGGGTTTCCCCTGCTTGATACTGAGCATGTTTTATTGAGGGTAGTCTCCTCTGTTTTGACTTAAACAGTTTGGGGAACTGTATAAGCACTTAGAGTTGTTTCTAAGTTACGCGAATACAAGCACGCTAGTGTACCCTTCTTCGCAACCTGAACCTCCCATCGCGAGCTGGGTGCTAGGTCGTGGCACGGGGACGATGGGCTCGTTTCGAGAGTTATCCTCGTCTAGCAGGAGTTCCATTTCCCTTATGGTGAATTAGTTCCCCTGCTATGGTTTTTAGATGAGCACGTGTGCCATGGTGCCCTCCGTTGTTTAAGGTGCTCGATTCGTTGTGTTCTGAAGTGCAAGCAGCCTTTTAGTGTGGCAATAACTTAGCTGTAATATTGTTTCAATTTCTGGGCATTCCAAGGTCGAGGAAGTTTCTTTCCTCGAAGGTCCTCGAGATAGTATGCACCATTTTCTGTTTTGTCAATGACGCGGTATGGTCCTTCCCAATTGGGTGCAAGTTTGCCATCCTGGGAGTCTGCGTTGCGTCTTAGGACGAAGCTGCCCACCTCGAATTCCCTTTTGATGACTTTGGTGTCATGACGGGCAGCTATTTTCTGCTTCAGGGTGGCCTCCTTTAAAGAGGCTCCTGTTCGAATTTCTTCGACGAGGTCAAGCTCCTCTCGAAGTGCTTCGTCATTTTGCTCCTCGTCAAGAGGCTGCTCAGTCCGACGAGATGGTTCCCCAATCTCTACGGGGATAACTGCCTCCGTTCCATATACCATTCGGAAGGGGGTCTCTCCAGTTGTGGAATGTGGGGTTGTTCGATAGGCCCAGAGTACATTGTCAAGCTCTTCGACCCATTTCTTTTTGTTTTGGTCGAGTCTTCTTCGTAACCCTCTCAGGATTACTTTATTGGCTGCTTCAGCTTGCCCGTTGGTTTGGGGGTGCTCGACCGATGTGAAGTGCTGCTTGGTGCCCAGGGCAACAAGGAATGCTTGAAAATCTTTGTCTGTAAACTGTGTTCCGTTGTCTGTGACTACCACCTGTGGTATTCCGAATCTAGCTAGCACATTTCTTTTGAAGAAGCGCAGGACTCTGAGTGATGTGATGTCGGAGAGGGGTTCGGCTTCCACCCACTTTGTGAAGTAGTCCACTGCTACTATTAGGTAGCGATTTTGATAAAGTCCTTTGGTAAAAGGACCAAGTAAGTCCATGCCCCACCAGGCGAAGGGCCAGGGGGAAGATAAAGATTTTAGTTCTCGAGGGGGAGCTAAGTGCATATCCCCATGCCTTTGGCATTTGTCACATTTTTTTACGTGGTCTTTGGCGTCCTGTTGCATAGTAGGCCAATAGTACCCTGCTCGTAGAGCTTTCCTGGCAAGTGACCTTCCTCCCAGGTGTTGGGCGTTAATGCCCTCATGGACTTCGCGCAGGATGTAATCTGCTGTGTCCTCGTCCACACATTTTAGGAGAGGAATGGAAAATCCTCTCCTGTATAATTTTCCATCAAGGATGACATAGGAGCAGGCTCTTCGTCTGACTACAGTTGCTTGTTTCTGGTCGTCAGGGAGAGTTCCGTGCTCGAGGAAGTTGTATACTGGAGTCATCCAGCAGTCTTTGTCGCCAATGACGTTTATGTCCACAACCTTGCTTGGTTTTTCTATGCTTGGACGAGGGAGTATCTCTTGGATGACAGATTTGTTTCCGCCCTTCCTTTTTGTGCTTGCCAGCTTGGACAGGATATCTGCCCTTTTGTTATGCTCGCGGGGAACATGTAATATTTCAACAGAGTTGAACTTGGTGATCTTTTCCTTTACTAGCACTAGGTATTCAGAGAGGTTATCATTCTTGGTCTGATACTCTCCTAGCACCTGTGAGGCGACCAGTTGCGAATCTGTGTAGATTTTTATCTCCTTGGCTTGCAAGTCCTCGGCCAAACGTAGTCCAGCGAGGAATGCTTCATACTCTGCTTGGTTGTTCGAAGTTGGGAAGGATAGTGCTAGGGAGACCTCGATTAGTAAGCCATTCTCATTTTCAAGAATGATGCCTGCACCTGCTCCTGTAGCGCTTGATGCTCCGTCCACAAAGATTGTCCACTTATCTGCTCCGTCCACTGTAGGGGAGGAGCTCGTCATCTCTGCGACGAAGTCAGCTAGGACTTGGGCTTTTAGAGCTTTTCTGCTCTCGTAACGAATGTCGAATTCTGAGAGTTCGAGGGACCATTTGAGCATCCTGCCCGCCATATCTGGTCGACCAAGCAAAGACTTGATTGGTTGGTCTGTTCGGACCACAATTGTATGGGCCAAGAAATAATGTCTTAGTCTCCTTGCAGCATAAACTAGTGCAAGGGCTATTTTTTCAATTTGTTGGTACCTTAGTTCAGGACCCTGCAAGGCTTTGCTTGTAAAGTATACTGGTTTCTGCCCTTCGTTTGTTTCACGAATAAGAGCTGCACTTACAGCCTCTGAGGCGACGGAAAGGTACAGGTATAATACCTCCTCGTCACTTGGTCGTGAGAGGACAGGTGGCTCTGATAAGGCCTTTTTCAGATGTTGGAGAGCTTGCTCGCATTCATCTGTCCATTCGAAGACTGCTTCTTTCTTTAGTAGTTTGAAAAAGGGGAGTGCATGTTGTGCTGATTTGGATACAAATCTGGAAAGCGATGTTAGCATTCCATTAAGAGTTTGTATGGACTTCTTATCGCTCGGAGTGGGGAGCTCGGCAAAAGCTCTGCACTTGTCAGGGTTGGCTTCAATTCCTCGCTCGGTTAGGTAAAAACCCAGGAATTTACCTGCTCGGACCCCGAAGGTGCACTTCTCTGGGTTGAATCTCATGTTGTATCTCCTGGCCTGCTCGAACACCTTTCGAAGGTGCACGACATGGTCGAGTTCCTCGGGGGATTTTACGATCATGTCGTCCATGTATACCTCGAGCATGTCTCCTATTTGTCCTCGGAAGACTTTGTTCATCATTCGCTGGTATGTAGCTCCTGCATTTTTGAGACCGAAGGGCATTACGTTGTAGTAATAGTTGCCCGACTCGGTCATGAAAGCTGTTTTTTCTCTATCTGCTACTGCCATTGGAATTTGGTTATAACCTGAATAAGCATCCATAAAAGACAATAATTTAAAGCCAGAAGAATTATCAACAAGTCTATCAATGCAAGGTAAGGGATAAGAGTCTTTAGGGCAAGCCCTGTTAAGATCGGTATAGTCGCAACACATCCTCCACTTTCCATTAGATTTTTTGACGAGTACAACGTTGGACAGCCAGGTTGTATACCTGGCCTCCGAAATAAAATTTGCCTCTAGGAGGTCTTTTACACATTTTTCTGCAGCCTCCGATTTCTCAGGAGACTGCCTACGCCTACGTTGTACAATGGGAAGTGCAGTGGGATCAATAGTCAGCTGGTGACATGCTACGTTGGGGTCCAAGCCGGGCATCTCGGAAGCGTGCCAGGCGAACAGATCAGCATTTTCTTTCAAGCAGGCTTCAAGCTGCTTCCTAGCAAGTTCGGGGAGTCCGGTCCCAATCTTCACTGCCCTGCTCGGGTCTTCTCCGAAGGGCATCAGCTCGAACTCGCCGTCTGGTACTGGACGACGGTGCTCTTGGCTTGCCTCGTCGTCTTCCTTCTTCTCCTTGCGGAGCTTCTTCTCGTCTTTGTTTTCCTGTTTGGAAAAGCGGCTGTCGAGGTCAATGGAGCTGATTTCTGGCAAGGGCAGGGAGGTTGTTGCCTTGGACTTCTTTGACTCGGGGAGTTGCCCGATATACTCATTTCCTTTGGAGGATGCATTGAAGACTCTCCTTGCAGCTTCAATGTCTCCATGCAGTGTCGCAACTTGGCCTTTATGAGTATAGTACTTCATTTTGAGGTGGGCGGTTGAAGGGACAGCCATTAAGTCAGCAATAGCTGTTCGGCCCAGGATGCACTGGTAGAGAGAAGGGCAGTCTACTACCAGGAATTTCACTTTGATAGTTTTTGCAGTTTCTTCAGAGCCAACGGTGACTAGCAGGTCTACATAGCCCCATGGCTTAGTTGTTGCTCCATTAAATCCGGAGAGATCAGATCCAAAATAAGGAGTGAGGTAGGTTTCATCTAGTTGCAGAGTCTTGAAAAGTTGGGAATACATGATATCACAGGAGCTTCCTTGGTCGACCAGTACCCTGCGGACGTCCATGTTTGCCATGTCTACTCTGATGAGCAGGGGTATCTGGGAGTTTGCAGTTCCACCGGGCAGCTCTTCCATGTAGAAGGCTAAGGGCTTTGATTGCCCTTTCGGTTTATCTAGAGTTGCGCTCAGGTTGGAGGAGCCATCTATCAATTCTTCAAATTTTCTCTTGATGGACCCCACAGTCTGTTTGTCAAAACCTCCACCAGAGATAACCATAGCATGAGCAAGTGCGTCCCATTTGCTCAGCGTGGGAGCAACATAGGTGTCGTCCAAGTAGTCAGGGACAAAGAAGTCTTCAGTTCTAGAGATGGCAAGGGCAACTGGTTTGTGCCCGGATCTTTCTGGTGCAGCTTCTTCAGTGTTGCTGGTCTCAGCAGCTTCTGCCCGGGGAGCATTACCCCTCTTCACGTATTGTTTGATTTGCCCATTTCTAATCAGAATTTCAATGGCGTCTTTAAGTTGTATGCAATCGTCAGTCAGATGGCCGTAACCTTTGTGATACTTGCAGTACCTGCTCTTGTCTTGGCCAGGCTTTGTGGGTTGTTGTCTTGGAAATTTAATTCCTGCTTTAGTGAACTCAGCTGAGTTGCACTCTTTCCAAATTTCTTCCTGGGATTTGCTAAGGGGAGTATAGTTGCTGAACGTGCTAGGAGGTCCACGGGGTTCCCTAGGCCTTTCGCCTCTTCGTCTTCCTCCTCCTCGGCTGGACTGTTCAGCATTCGAACGAGGAGCAGGTTGACTGTTTCCTGCTCGCCCATAACGGGCAGCGTCTGCAGCTTGTTGCTCTTCATATTGGATGTAGGGTTGAGATTTGAGAAGGAGGTCGCCAAAGGTGCGCGGTTTTTCGATGCCAACGGCTTTTGCAAAGTCAGAGTTTGGCCTAAGGCCCCTTTGGAGCAGGTATTTCTTCATGTCATCAGTTGTTTCTACCTGGACGGCTTCCTTGTTGAACCTCTCTATGAAACTGCGGAGAGATTCATTATCAGCCTGGAAGATGGCGTCTAGGACTGCTTCAGTCTTTGGTTGCTTGCGGGAAGCAGTGAAGTGCCTGCGGAATTGGTCGGACAGGTCCATCCATGAGGTTATGGAGCGAGGAGCTAGGCTGTGGTACCAAGCCATAGCTCCCTTTCTAAGAGTAGTTGGAAATATTCTGCATCTAATTGCTCCGCTGACCCTTAAGAAGTTCAGGGTAGCATTGACTGAAGCAATGTGCTCATCTGGGTCAGAAAGTCCATCATAAGCTGGGAGAGGAGGTGGTCGCTCACATCCCTTTGGAACGGGTGCTTGAAGTATGTCATGAGATAAAGGGCAGCGGGGATCATCCTCGTCACTCTCATGTGAGTTTAGGGGAGGTGAGCCCTCACGATCAGGAGTTGGGCTCCTGGAGAATTGGTCAGTGTGATGGCTGCGGCTTGCTGGCTGCCCTTGTTTGGTCATCAAGCTGAGTCCCTGGGGAGAATGACGACGAGGAGGTGTTCGGTCCACAATTTTTCCTTTCTTCACATTCGGAGAAGATATACCCTCGCGGGGAGGGGAGACATGGTCTCTTTTTCTGCCAGGTTGCTCGATCCTCTCAAGGGCAGGTCGTCGTTGTCTGACAGTTTCCTGACGAGGAGGGGATGGAGAAGTAGGAGCTCTCCTCGGGGAAGAGTTATTCCTTGAGAATCGCTGGTTCCTTTCCAAGCGATCAAGTCTCATATTCTGCTCGTCCATTCGGCGATTCTGGCCCTGGAGAGCTTCGGTGGTTTGCTTTAGGGCAGCTATGAGTGCTGCTAGTTCGGCATTGGTAACTGAAGCAGTGGACAAGTCGGTTTCTGCTGATCTGCCCTGCTCGGACTGAGGGCGCTTCCCTGCCTGCTTCTCAGTCAAGACGACCAGGTCGCCGTCCTCAGAAGTCCAGGAAGTTTCCTGCCCGTCTCTAGGGTCAGACTCGGGGAGGGCCTGGAGGTCAGTGATGAGAACAGGAGGCAGACGGGGAGAAGAAGGAGGAGCAGCGTCCTCAACGTCATTGCTGAAATGAGATGCACTGGCCATGATGAAAAAGTGATTGATTGGTTTTGTTCTTTGGTTTACTTGCTCGAAACAAAGAAGGGGAGAACTCAGATCCCCACAGTCGGCGCCACTGATCTTAACTGTTGATCAGAACAGGTAGAAGGCCAGCTGGAAGTCCGTTGAGCAGGTGGTAGGCAGTAATCCGAGCAGATGATCCACGAAGGGGGGGGTTGTACCTGCAGGTGCTCCGATGCCAAAGTCAGATAAGGAATATAGGGAGCAAAGAGGTACTTAGAGAGAGGTTAGAGAGAGAGAGTAATTGCAATAATGAATAGTGTTCTACCTTGCTCTCCCAAGAGGGAGAGTATTTATAGCCCCCAGCTCTGGGCCAAAGGTCCTCTTAGTGGGCTGGACTAGCCAAGGCCCATTAAGAGGGACTGCCAAGATATCACCCTTAGATAGTGGGTAGAGTAGTAATTTTACCCTATCTTGGTGGAGAGGTTGTGCCATGCTGACATGGAGGTGGTTGGGCAAGCCATGTGGACTTTGTGAGGGTCTAGGTGGACTAGCATTAGTCTAGTCCAGAACAGAAACATACCAAGACACTTTTTTTTTCTTCAATATATACTAGCTATCATTCACTATATTTCATGTGGGTTTCACTAAATAATCACTAAACATAAATAAATCCAAATTATTAAGTAAAACCCACAAAAATTTCATCATGTAGTGTAATCAAAGAGTATCACTAGCTACTTTATCTTCTAAAAACCATTCCCTTATAAAAAATGGATCAAGAATATATAACAACTTCTTTATAACCTCTCTTAAATTAATCACAACCCTGATTCTGTTTCTCTTGCATTAACTTCAACTTGTCTCTCATTATCACTGTTCCCTTGTGGAGTATTAGACTCATTGAGAGATTGTATTATGGTGAATGTGACAGGTCTCACATGTTTTTCTTCACAAACATTATGCAATGTCAAACGACATACAGGACATGTAGATTGTTTTCTTAGCCACATATCAATGCAAGAAAGATGAAAAGTGTGTCCACAATAAGGTATTATGCGCAATACTTCTTTTTCTTTATAATCTCCTAAACATATCACACACCTGTAATTAAAAACCAAACTAAAATTATTAGTGTACTATATTAATTTAGAAAATAAAATTTCTTGGTAATATTTGTGCTATATTAAAATATTTTAGCTAAATTTAAAATAGTTTTGTTTATATCACATGAGATGAGGTTGCAAGACAAGACCCATAAGAAATGTGGTACGTACTCTTATTAAGTGTGGCAAAAAAATCAAGGCACGATAAATCAAGAATGTCTAGTTGAAGTTGATGTTATGAAAGTTTTTAGGAAAAATGGAGCGAGTGAAAAAATAAATAGATTTATCTACAAGGTAGTACATATTCTAATTAATATGTCTATTATTGACTCTTGGAGTTTTTTTTTTATTTTAATAATTAAATGTTGACTCTTGGAGTGATGCACTGACAGAAAAGGACTATAATCGAAAACTTTGGAGTATAAACCTCATGTAATAAGCGAAACTTTTTATTTTTATTTTTTTGTATTTTTTATTGAGTTAGGTTTATGTCCTAGAGATTTTTGTGTATGTTTTTTCTTAAATGAATCTCTAGCTTATAGAAAAATTATAATATTTAATGAACAATACTCACTCCGTTCAATAATATAAGCAAAAAAAATTACTTTTTCATGTCCCAAATTATAAGTAAAAAAAACTAACTTTTATCATTTTTAAGATTTACTTTTACTTAATTATTCCCATGAAATTAATAAAAACTACATTTAATTTACTCTCTCTTGTTTTCTTTATAATCAATAATCGATCCAAATTCTTTTGTTAGTGAAGTGTTAGCTTAGTGGTAAGAGTTTGATATTTTAAATATCAAGAGACAAAGTTCAAATCTCTTCGAATATCCTTATCATTAGTGTCACTTTAATTAATTAAAAATTATGTTTCTCAAACCTTTTTTAGAAAATATAGGAAAAGTTGTATTGATCAGCAATAATCAAAGTATAGGATATTTGGGGTTAGGCCCTCTTTTATTCCCCAAAAAAAGTTTATACTATTAGAATAACAATCTAGGTGTTGAATTAGATTGGAGAATAATAAAGACAGCATAAATAAATAAAATATCGGCTAAGATGTTCTTTAGGAAATGCCTATTTCAAAATAAGATTCTAGTAAATAAATAATTGTTAAAATGATTACTATATGATATGCAAATTAGAGACAAGACTTAACTGTGTACATTGGATGGCACTGAAGGCTTCTTGGTTGAAATTTAAAGTGGGGATTGCAGCAACAAATGCAGGTTCAGGTTCATTAGCATGATATTCTGGCTATCAAGTAAACAATAAAAAAATTAATTATTAGGCAAAGTTAATACTTAATACTCAAGAAACACATATTAAATATTAATCACTACTAACTACCAAAAGAAGTCTCATAAGATGGTTAGAACATGCAATTCATCTTGACAAGAAAAATTATATCAAGAAGCAAAAGATATATACTCCCTCCGTCCTAATATATAACCAAATATGGGTCAACATAAGTTAATATATCTCGTCCAAATTTTACACCAAATACATTAACCTTTCTTGTCCAATTTTTGCTTATATTTAAAAACTGGAATATATATATACACACACACGGTACATTCAAATTAACACAAAATATCCATTAATTACATTCTCCCATTGAAATTTTACACTAGACTAGATACTCAAACAAATTTTCATCATATATCCTTTTTTTTTCTTTCTCATAGGCAAAATTACACTGCAGATCATTTATCTTTTTTTTTTTTAACACTTTGGTGCTTTATGTTTTTTATGTAACACTTTAGTCCTTTTTTTTTTTTGTAACACTATGGTCCTTTATTATTTTTTATTTGTAATATTTAGGTCATTTATTTTTTATAAATAAATAAGATAAGGACCAAAATATTACAAAAAAAAGGACTAAAGTGTTACAAATAAAAAAGATAAAGGACCAAAATATTACAAAAAAAATGATAAAGGACCAAAGTGTTACAAAAAAATAAGATAGACGACTTGCGGTGTAATTTTGTCCCTCAAATATCTCAAAAGTACAAAACTAAGAACAATAATCCAGAAATAAATAAAATAAAGTAACATTTTAATTAATTTTAATCCATTGACTTACTATATATGTAATCATTGTTAACAAACAAAAAGTCAACTCATAGTAAGAATGATTAAGAAAAATAAGTCAAAATTAAAATTTACCCGTTCAATATCTGGTCTTGATTCAATCTCATATATAGTACGTGATCTCACATGCCTTTCTCTAAATCTTCCACAAATTATTCTTGCACATACAAATACAATGAAAGTTGCACTCATTCCAAATCCAATTATTGTACTAACCAAATTGCCACCTCCACCCATCATATCAAATTATACACCCCCACTTCACAAAACCAAAACACAAGAAGCTTAAACAAAGAAGGAGAAGGAGAAGAAGAAAAAACTTCTAAGGTTAGTATGTTATTATATATTAATATAACATAGCCCACAAGTTTCAAAGGATAAAGAAGATGATAATAAACAATGAAAATAAAAATTTATTGAGGACCCAAAAAATAACCCTTTTAAAAAAAAACAATTTTTTTTTATGTGGAATCCAAGTGGCTTTGGTGTGACTCAAAGTGAAGATGAATGGTGAGAAAAAGAAGTAGAGAGTTGTGGAAGAAGAAGGTTGATTCTGTTGCTCCTTGGAATCATATTCGTGGGGTCCATTTTATGATTTTGACCAACTGAAAATGAGGTAAACAAAATCTAACGGTTGAGAGTGGATATCAAAACTTTGTTTTTTTGTAGAAAATTATCATAACCGTTAGGAAAGTGCATTGGATTTAACAGCTTATAAAACCGCTATTATAGTTATTGGTTTGGTCATTTTTGAATAAGTTAAGGTTTGTTGCGGTTCTCTCGCCCAAAGGTCAAAATTACAAATGATAACAAATGAATTAATTAGTTACGTGAACTTAACCCAGTTGTTAGGGACAATGCATTCTATATATTGGGGCTGAAGTTCGAACCCCGATTATCTCATTTATTCACCTTATGAGTGAAATTTCTAGCCATTAGAATTCAATATAAAAAAAATGAAAAAAATGAATGAATTAAGAATTGTACCCAAAATAGTAAAATAAATGAATTAACAGTTTTGTATTGGGTCCATAAGATTAGCTAACAAATGCTAATATTATATTAGGGGGCTGCTAACTTAGACCCAGTTGGGTCTAAGTTAGCAAGGTGCACCTTTTCAGTTGGACCAAAATACCCATTCTTTTTAATTAATTAACCAAATTACCATCAATGGACGCGGATCCAGTGTCGCGCGCGTACCGCAGGACCATGGTTACAGGTCGTTGATTTCCATCAGACAGCCAAGCTCTGATCTCATCAAGACTGTCTGATCAATCAGACAGCCCAGATCATCCGAATCCATCAGATTCCAGCGCGTGCACCACACTGGATTACACCCTGGAGAGAGAAGAATCTACTTTTTAAAAGTAGGACACGTGTCGCTGTCTGATTGGCTGGGCGTGATTTTTTTCCATTTAATACTTTGAACTCAATTATTTCGTTGTAAATTAATTTTTTATTTTTTATTTTTATACCAAAATTCATAATTTTTTTTTCTCTACAAATAGAGACTTGGTTCGTTTGATTTGGACACAGAAAAAAAAACCCAATTTTTCACTACCTTAATCTCATTTTTCACTACCTTACATGGTTTGGAAACCACACCACACCACACCTGATTGATGGTTTTGGTTCTAAACCAAAACCATTTCAATAACAAACCAGCTATTTTTTAAAACTAATTTGGATTTGGTTATTAACCGGATCGAATCAATTTATAACCGGTTTGTAATAAAATTTAAGTTATTCACATGATCCAATTTTAAATAGGTTTTTTACTTAAACTAATTTTTTTTATTAGTTGATTAAAAAAAATAGATTTATTAATTATTTTAAAAACATAATTTTTCATTAATTTTATGATTGAATTGGTTTATAATCAACCCACAAAATATTTATTTTAAACCCAAATTATTTTTTGCTTAGCCGAAAACTTATTTTTTATATTGTTTTAAAAATATTTTTTATTATTTAAAAAAAGAGTAATTTTTAAAATTAAAAAATCTGATTTTTAAATACAAACAAAACTAATAAATAGGAAAAAAATTAAAATACTAAATTTTTGAAAAACAAAAAACATTAAAAACTGATTTTTTAATTATTTTAAAAAAAAAACTGAATTTTTTAATTATTTTTAAAAATTAAAAACATTAAACACTGATTTTTTTAATTATTTTTAAAATAATTATTAAAAATCTGATTTTTAAAATAAAATAATATTACAATAGTATGGGTGGTTGGTGGTGGCCGGCCGCCGGAGCACACCGCCGGCCGCCGGAGCACCACCACCGGCCACCGTGAAAGTTACCGGAGGTCCGCTGTCCGCCGCCGGAGCGCCGCCACACCGGCCGCCGTTGGTCCGGCGTTGACCACCGGTCCTCCACCCCTCTTTTAATTAATTATTTTATTATATAATAAAGAATTTTAAAAAATTGAAGATTGGGCCTGAATTAGCTATTGGGCCTAAATTTTCAAACCAATTCCAAACCAAATTACAAAATGTGGTTATGGTTTATAATTGGTGTTTTTTTATTGGAGTGGTGTGGTTTTTTTTTTAAATGGATTTTGCAAACTAAAATTGGATATGAATTGGTTAGTAATTTGGTTAAGGATAACCAAATTTTTTGCACACCCCTACTTACATCAACTCACTGAAACCATTCTACCAGGAAAATGGTTTCAGAGTACAAATCTCTGAAACCATTCTACCAGCTAAATGGTTTCAGAAGCAAATAACTAAGAATCAACTTACTGAAACCATTCTACCAGCAAAATGGTTTCAGAAGCAAACACAATTAATAAATTACTCACTGAAACCATTCTACCAGTAAAATAGTTTCAGAGTACAACTATGTGCAACCATTCTACAAGCTAAATGGTTTCAGAAGCAAATAACTAATAATCAACTTACTGAAACCATTCTACCAGCAAAATGGTTTCAGATTACAACTCTCTGAAACCATTGTACCAGATAAATGGTTTCAGAAGCAAACACAATTAATAAATTACTCATTGAAATCATTCTACCAGTAAAATGGTTTCAGAATACAACTATGTGCAACCATTCTACCAGTAAAATGGTTTCAGAAGCAAACATTAGTTTTTAATTACCGTTTTATCTCATTTAATTAACTAAAAATAGTTTCAGGTCTCCAAAAATTTCATAAAATATACCAAAAGTTCCAGAATATTATCTACTATTTTCCTGGTATAATGGTTTCAGTGAGTTGGTTGAGTGGTGCGTGTTAAATTACAACACACAAGTAACGTATTTAGTAGACAAAAAATGAGATTAAGGTAGTGAAAAATTGCATTTTTTTTTCGGTGTCCAAATCAAACGAACCAAGTCTCTATTTGTAGAAAAAAAAATTATGAATTTTGGTATAAAAATAAAAAAATAAAAAATTAATTTACAACGAAATAATTGAGTTCAAAGTATTAAATGAACAAAAATCACGTCCAGCCAACCATTGTGTGACACGTGTCCTACTTTTAAAAAGCAAATTTTTCTCTCTCCAGGGTGTAATCCAGTGTGGCGCACGCGCTGGAATCTGATGGATCAGGATGATCTGGGATGTCGGATTGATCAGACAGTCTTGATGAGATCAGATCTTGGCTGTCTGATGGAAATCAACGGTCTGTAACCATGATCCTTCGGTACGCGCGCGACACTGGATCCGCGTCTATTAATGGGTATTTTGGTTAATTAATTAAAAAGAATGGGTATTTTGGTCCAATTGAAAAGGTGCACCTTGCTAACTTAGACCTAACTAGGGTCTAAGTTAGAAAACCCTATTATATTATTATATTAGGCAAAACATTTTTTTTTTAATAAGTTAAATTAGTCATTCAAATTGACACTAAAGAGAATCGAACCTCAAACCTTAAGGAGGAACACACTCGCAAGTCCAAAATCAATACCACCAGACCAATTCAAGTGGGTTAGGCAAAACATTTTTATCTAAATTTGAATTCGAGATTTTATAGTTGTACAAGTGAATTTATGGTGATAATTGTGATTTTGTCTATGTAAAAAGAGTGTTTTGTATTGGTTCCAAGTCTAATTTGCAGGTAACTTGTTCTTTTTTAAATTTCAAAAAACTAAAATCAATATAAATTGTAAAGAAATTGGTAGAATGAGGAAAGGAGATTAGATATAATTAAACATATTAAGATTCGTCTTTTTAGAATATTCTCATATTACTTTTATCAAAAAATAAAAAGGAATCTTCTCCTATTATTGATGTAATATTAATAATTTATAACTAAAATAGATATAAAACATGATATTTAATTGACTTAAATATGATTTTAGTCCCCGATTTTTTATTTTATTTTAGTCCTTGCAAAATCTCAAAACTTTTAAAATGATTCTTGAGCCGGATTTTTTGCTGAAATGTCAAATTTCTGATAATTTAGCTGATGCTAAGTAGACTTCGTCTGTTTTCCTTTGCACTTCTTTCTTCAACAAACAATAAACCCAAATTCAATTTTTTTTAATTAATTTTGTTTTTATGAAAAAATGAATTTAATTTAAAAATGAAAATTTAGAAGAAAATGTTATTAAAATATCCACGTCAGCAAAGTAAATCTACTCAGCATCTGCAAAATCATCACAAATTTGGCATGCTAGCAAAAAATTTAGTTCAAGGACCATTTCAAAAAATTTAGCAAAAAAATCTCTCATCTTCACCACATGGAAACTCAAAACAAAAACACATCAAATAAACAATAATTGTAAATCATCTTTAAAAGTTAATGCCCATATTTTCAATAAGTAACATGATTCAGCTGAAAATACATATCATCTTATAGAAAGTTATATCAAAAAATTAAAATCAAGAGTTAGAGATCACACTTAAATTCCAATATAACATTCATGTTATATTCTTTTTCTGGGAAGATACTCTAAAAATTCGTTTAATGTTATTTTAGTCTAGTAGCTTAGTAGTTAAACACGCACACACTATAAGTATACCGAAGTGGAAAAATCGGAATCCAAACCCCATCTTTCAAATAATATATTATAGTAGCTACCAACCGAGTAACCATTATGGGACAAACATGTCAATTTTTTTTAAAGTTTATTTGTTTTGGCTAAATAATGTTTACCAAGCTATTCTCTCTATTTTCTTGCCTACCATTGTTAACTTCCATTTTGTTTAGTTCTCCTTTTTGTTTCTTCAAATTTTTGTTTACTATTATGGTGGCCTCTAGGTCGAGGGTGGCCTCTAGGGCGAGGGTTGGATTTTGTGAAGAATTTAACTTGGAGATAGGGATCAGAAAAAATGGTAGATTTTCGGAACGATAAGTGGTGCTCTCAAGCTCTTCCTTTCATATAATCACTGTATTGTGATAAAGTAAAGAAAACTAAATCAGAGAATCTTTTGGAAAGAAGGCGATGATGAGATAGAGTCGACAACAAATGGAAAAGGCGAAGGAACTAAACATAGCCCGTTGAAGAGACCTGATTTACAGTAGCACGTCGAAGTGTTGGCAGAAAAGTATTGAACTTTGACGGTGTTATTTCTTAACAATGTGTCAAGTTCGATTGGAGAACAGTACCGACAAAATGTATGGTATAGTATATAAGTTTTGTCTTATCACATTATGTGTAGTAATATAGTTTTGCTAATACCAATCTGATTAATGTTAGTTAATCTTGATTTTGATCTTTTGCTTTCACAACAAGCAACAAAATGAGCCTCTCACTCAGCTTAAATTTGAATAGAACAAAATATATTGCTACAGCCTACATTCCATTTTTCAAATCATTTCAAAAATCCCAAAATAAGGAAATCAATCAAATTTTATGAGACAAAAATTTAGAAATAGCACCAAACAAGATACTAACATGCTCTAGAGTCTAAAGCTAAAACCTAGTATATCTTATGTTGCAAGAATCTTTGACTTAGCACAATGAAGGATGCAACATACTGCCATAATTTTTGCATTACGCGAAGCAAATTAACGAACAAAGCCACATTCAGTTGCTTTGTCACTTGAAATAGCTCAATTGTCAGATTAACATAATAGCTTCAAGCAATAGCATCACGATTCACATTGTCTGCCAAATCAAAGTGGCCTCATTAGAACTTTTTAACTATAATAGTAAAAATAACAACAAAAAGGAGAATAGCCGTAAATAATAATAATAGGAACAAGAAGAAAATGTACACGCACTTGTGCTTGCGGCCCGTGCACACACATAAATATATTACTGGCATATTCATACCTGGAATTGTCGACAACCACATATTCAAATCCTCATCAGTAAAAATCTGACTTTCTTTTGTATAAAAAATCTCATCAATCTTTTCATTTTCCTCGGGTGGTAGTAGAGCAATAGGAAGTGCTGGCCAAAATTGATTGGACATGTTAAAGGCCATCAGTGTTGAAAAATTCAATTGTTGTCCGGCATTAGAAACTTTTCCATCAGCAGTATTTATAACCTGCCTGATTTTTTCAGATGCGTCACCATTAACACAATTTAAAAACCTACCAAGGCCGGATGTGGAGTGCTCGACAACTTCCTGTTTCCATGGCGGTGACAGTTGATTTTGGCTGAAAGGTGACTCCTGCGAACTTGAGCTTTCCAGGGTAAGAAATCGTGCTGAAGTACCAAGAACAGGTGCACGTAAAGGTTTATTGAGATCCTTCCGATTGAAAGCTGGATTGTTGGTCGCACCTTTTTTCTTTAAGGATAGAGGGTGTTTTCCTCGACTTTTCTTAGTAATAGACACATACCCATTCAAATGCTGTGCCACTGGACTTGCACGTAGATTCATAGATTGACGATATTTCTGAAACAGGCAAATATACTATTAGGCCGTGATTAGAATACTGCATGATAATGCAGACACAATATCTGTAGCGGATGACTAACGCTGCTGCCTGCTAAAACATAAATGAATTCAACAATTTTGAAAACAAAATCCAAACTGAAGCAAGTCCCCGATGGAGGGAGCCTTGCACACCAGTTGGCCCGAGTCTGCCTATTTTGAGTTTACATTTTACATTAAGCAGTGTGCTTGCACATTTTCCAAACATATCAGTTATTAAAAAAGTACAAAAAAGAGTTGCACGTGTAATACATATGCATCATTACGAGGAACAGACCTGTAAATTGAAGGTGTGAAAACACAAGAAGGGGGGGTTGAATTGTGTTTTAGTTAAGTTTAAAACTTTTTCAAGTTCTTAACTCAACTAAGTTAGCAGCGGATAAATAACACAAATAATAACAAGATAGAGAGAGAGAGATCACACAAGCAATTTATACTGGTTCCTCTCACAAAACGAGAGTAGTCCAGTCCCCTTGCACTTCCAAGAGATTTCACTATAATCACACAAGATTACACCTGCTCAAGCACACAAGCAAGAGACTTCACAACAATGCTCAAGCACACAAGCTTAAGACTTCACACTTAAGCACACAAGCTTAAGTTTCCTCAAGTAATAGTAGAGTATATGAAAATATACAGATGCTCTTAGAAGAACCTAAAGAGAACAAATACAAAGAGTACAGAGTATTTGACTAAAGTGCAAAAACACTTGATAAGAGGTTCAGAGCTTGTATACACAGAATTCAGAGTTTGTTCAGCGCACGTTCAATCCTTAATAATTGTGTATATTTAATGCAGCTGATCCTTCTAGTATATATACCACCAGAAAAGAGTCGTTGCAAAAAGAACCGTTGGAGTTGATAATCTTTTGTCTTCAAGCAGTCTGTCTTGATGCAGTTTGTTTGTATCTAAACTGAGTAAGAGTTTCAGATACTTTGACTACTGCAGAGTAGACTTTCCTTATTCAGCTAACAAGTCTGAAGACCCACGTTCTCAAGTGAGGACAGACAAAACGAGAGTAGCTGAACTGATCAGGCTTGAAAGGTCCTTTTCTTCATTGGTAGAAGAGTTGACTTGCAAAGGGAATCTTTACAGCTTTCAAAAAGATCTTCAGAGGTTGATGAAACTTTAGTCACTCAAGAAGTTCTGAAGACTTCATCATCTGAAGGTTGTAAGTTCTGAAGTCCAACATCTTCTGAGCGCTTGTGAACTTCTGAATTCACATCCTCTGAGCTTCACTAAGAGCTTATCTGATGCTTATATCTGCGCACTTAAAATAAATTTTTAGTCCTTCCAATTGTTTATTAATACTTTGTTATCATCAAAACCTTTATGGATTTAGGGGCTAACATTTTTAAATCAATTTTGTTCCAACAATCTCCCCCTTTTTGATGATGACAAACATAAGTATTAATCAATGTTTTAAGAACCGGACCGGACCGGCCGGTTCAACCGGTTCAACCGGGAACCGGACACAGGACCGGTCCGGGCTGCTGCTGAGAACCGGTAGTCTGCAAAACCGGGAAAAAACCGCTTGAAACCGGTGCGAACCGCCCGGAACCGTTCGAACCGGTGAACCGGGAGCGGTTTGAAAAAACCGGCCGGTTCGGAATCTTTTAAAAATTAAAAAAAAAAAAAAAAAAAAACTGTGTATTTAAACGTGTTTTTTTTTTCCTATGTGTAACCCTAATTTTTCTCTTTCACTTTCCAGAGAGCGTGAAAACGGCTGAAGGAAAACCAACACCTATTTTGAGTATTTTCTTCTTCTTCTTCGTGAAAACCCTCCACTGGTAACGTGCACTTTTTTTCTTCTTCTTCTTCATCGTTAATTGTTTCTTATATTAGATGGTGGAATGAAACAAATTTATCCTATTGTTATGTTTAGGTTTCTTAATTTGTTTCTTAATTTGTGGAATGAAGAACTAAGGTTTTGTTCAATTTTTATGGGTTTCATCTTTATATTATTTGCTTTAGGAAATATTGTTTCAACACATTGATAGATTGCAACAAGAATAATATTTTTCAGAATCTTGTTTCAATTTTGAAAAGGGTTTTTTTTTCTTATTTTACGTTAATTGCAACAAGAACTAAGTTTTTTTTTTCTTATATTACAGTAGTTTCTAATTTGTCCTTTGTTTGTTTTAGGTTTTTAAAGTTTCTATTTTGTTAGTTTGTTTATCACCTGTGAAGTAGAATAATTATTATGAACCAATTTTAGTAATTTGTTGCTTTGTTTACCAATTTAAAGTTTATTTTCTATTTCAGAAAATTATGTCGACATCAGCATCAACTTCTGTTGCTCAATCTTCACAAGCAGCTCCTCCAACACAAGCTGATGACTCTATGCAATCATGTCGACAAAAGTCAGACCCTGCTTGGGACTTGGCAAACAATTGGCTCTTGATTCTATTAAGCATATGCGTCCCGGTAAGTATAATTGATATAATGTTTTTTAAATTGTGCATCTTTACCTTTAACTACATATTGATCATGATTTCAATTTTGTTATGATTTTGATAGATATGTGGTGGAATACTTTTGGACATAGTGTGCCAAATGTGCAAAAATGGGCAATTAAGATACTTAGTCAAACTGCTTCATCATCGGGTTGTGAAAGGAATTGGAGTGTCTTTGAAAGAATACATACAAAAAAGAGGAATAGATTGGAGCATCAAAGGTTGAATGATCTTGTGTTTGTGCATTACAACTTGCGTTTAAAAAATAGGTATGCAATTATTTTTAATTTTTACCTTCAATATTCTACATTTCATTATTTATTATCCTTTTTACATTGAATAATCTTTGTCTTTTGTTAGAGCCTTCAACAAGATGGGAGCCTATGATCCTATAGACTATGAGAGAATAGACGACATTGAATTTTGGATCATGGACGAAGATACAAATTCTACCCCCATTCTTGATTCCAATGAGATAGAAAGTATGCTTTACAATGAGGAATCAATTCCCATAATTGGTATTGACAATGAGGAAGGTGAGAGTGAGATTATTACTTATGTGCATTGAGTTGTATACTTGTATTGTGGTATTTAGTTTATGAAAATGCTATACTTAATTGTTTACTTTATTTTTAGGTGAATTGGCACCCACCATTGGACTTCAAGAGGGGGGACTTAATTTGGATTCATTTCCACAAGAAGATGTGAATAGTTATAATGGTGTTGATGATGATGGTTTCCATCAATTTAATGATTGATCATTCGATGCATGAACTTTGAGTTTGAACATGAATATGGGAGACTTGAAGAGGGGAGACTTAATTTGATATTTTGATGTTTGAATTTAGATTATGAATTTATGTTTTAGTATTTGGTATGAATTATGTATTTGGTATAAGTATTATGAATTTGGACTTTGTATAAGTATTATTAAGTACTTGGTCTTGGTATGAACATCATGCACTTTAAAACTAAATTTTGTTAATTTGTCAATTTATGTCTAAGTATTTGTTATTCTGTTACTGATAATTTGTTTATTAGCTACCAGATACGAAAATTATATGAACGGTTCATATAAACGGTTCAATAACGGTTTAACCGGTCTAACCGATTGAACCATGAACCAGTGACCACACCGGGTCGATCTCCGGTCCGGTTCTTAAAACATTGGTATTAATTGACAATTGTTGTTAAATTAACTTATCATGTTTCTCTTAGGTTTGTGAGGTTTGCAAGCTCCCCCTAAGATTGATACTTCTTAAAGCCAAAGCTTTAAGTTATATCCATGATATTTTAATTTAGTATAAGATTAAGATAATTTGAAATAAAACAAATTTTCATATCTTTCTTCAGAGTGAGAGGTTTGCAAGCTCTCCCCCTAAGTCTCATAAGGCTAAGTTAAAATTGCACTCTTAACTTATCCTTACTTATGAAATTTATTTCAGTTTCAACTAACTTAGTCTCCACATTGAAATACGTAAAACAACTTAAAAGTAACAACTTTTAACTTAACGGATAAAAGCGAGATAAAAGTGTGGTTTCAGCTTTAAAACTTATCACTTATCAATTAATGCGTAACTACTCCCCCTTTTGTCATTATCAAAAAGTAAAAAAAAAATTTATATAACCAAGACAGTGAAAAAAGAAGACTGGTTATTACAAAGGTGAATTTATTTCAAAAACAAAAAACAACGCGCTCAAAGGTTTATAAAAGGCGAACGAGTTAACATGCATTCTTCACATAAAAACAAGAATAAACGAGTATATCAAGAAAGATCAAGAAGAATGAGAAGGTTTAGTTCACGCATCGCAGAGTTTCGGAGAAAGAAAGAAGAAGAAAAACACGAAAAAGATGAGAAAGATAAAGAAGACGACAAGAAACCACAAGAAGCTGAGATTATAATCATCTCATCAGATTCTGAAGCTGAAGAGAATGAAGATGATGCTGACTATGTTGAGTTCTTGGCTGGCTATGTTCCAGAAGAAGAACAAAAAGAAGAAGAAGAGCAAAACCCAGATCCCATAGAAATTTCATCAGAGGATGCTGAGGAGAAGTCTGAGATTTCTTCTGAGTATTATCCATCTGATTAGGATTAGGTTGTCTTGTTCTTTTTCTTTTTACCAATGTACTCAACATTGTTAGATCATTAATAAAAAAATTTCGTTTAAAAGCAGCTTGTGTTCTTATGTTCTTATTTATCAAAGAAAGTTAGCACAAACAAAAAATATAGCAAACCACATAACTAAGTGAAAATCCAAAATAAGAAATTGTTCAGACAAAATAAAGAAAAATATGAATATCAAGTTCAGAAGATAAAAACAAAAACAAACATAAAGTGCAAAGAATCCTAAGGTTTCTTGAGAAAGGCTAAGAGCTGGTCAAATTTGTCATTCAGAGACCTCACGTTGGAAACAAGACCATCCACTTTGGATTCCAAATTGAGGTGAGCTGTCCTTTGCCTTTCCAAACCTTCTTGTTGTTCCCTCAGAGCTTCTTGAAAGATCTGCAACTGATTAACAACCACAGGAGCTTGATCTTCAACCAAGGGTGCTTGTTCTTCAACCAAAGGTGCCTTGCCTTTATCAGAGGGTTCACCTTCCTCTGGATAATCGATCATCAGAACATCATCAGCAGGAGTAACCTCTTGGTTCAGCTCAGGGATTTCTTCAGCAAGTCTTGCAGCAGCTTCAGCTAGACGTTCATTCTCAACCCTGTGAGCTTCAAGACTCTGAAAGAGCTTGGAATCAATCCAGAATTCCTTAAAAACAGACATATGCCTTGCAGTAGCAGCAATAGCAGCAAGCTTAGCACGCTCATGCTCTTCATGATTAAACCCAGTCAGTCGTTTCAAATTAGCTCTTGCTAAGCTGTCCTTCAGAAGATACACTAAATCCAAATCCCGTTGTCCAATCACAGTCTTGATCTCATCACCCATTACATCCAGAGCTTTGCAGATTCTAGCCTTGATTAGTGACACCTCCATATCCACATCAGAGGGACACACCAGAAACTTGTCCTGAATATGGGATAACCTAAGTAGATCATCATATAGCTGATTGGAAAGGTTACCAAAAGGGTCAGAGGATGAGGGTGAGATGTTGGGAATGGTAGAGGGTTTTGTTGGGTCATTAGCAGGGTTGTCAATGATAACAACTTCTGCTTCTGAAGGGTTAGGAGCACAAGTATGAGTGCGTGCAGGAGAAGTATGCTTAGTACTTGGATTAGGATTGGGTTCAGGAGTTGATTCAGATGATGAGATGTCAGAGGTTGATTCAGGGTAAATGTGTTCAGGTGATGGTTCAGAAGATTTATGTGGAGAGGGTTGTTTGGTGGGAGAGGTTTGTTCAGCAGTTGGAATATCTGGTTGAGGTTCAGATGGTGGAATGTCAGATGATACTTTTTGTGGTTGAGGTTGAGGTAGAGGTGATTTTGGTTTAGGAGGTGAGGTAGATTTGTGGGTTTCATGAGTAAGAGGTTGATTATTGAGGGGGTCAGGGCTCAGATGTTTTTCTAGTTCAGAAAGAGGGTTATCAGAGGTTGGAATAATTGTGGGTACAGGAAGTATAGTCCTAAGTGGTTTTGTATAACCTATTCCAATTTCAGCTTCATTAAAATTGTACTTAGGAGTCTTACCTTTAGGATCAGGAACATGTTTCTGACGCAGCCTAGTACTCAGAGTTTCTTCATCAGACTCAGTTTCTGATTCAGACTGAGTTTCAGAGGAGTCACTTTCTTCACTTTCCTCTTCATCATCAACAATGATAGGCTCCTTTGATGATGTTGCAGCAGCTTTCTTAGAAGTAGCTTCATATTTCCTTTTAGTTCTCTGCTCAGCAACAGCTTCTTCTACTTTAACCTTCTTTTGAGCCAGAAGATCTGGTTTTTCTTGTTCAGCTTTCCTCTTAGGTTTCCTCTTAGGATTATACAAGTTTGCAGGAGCTTTTGGAACCATACTCCTATCAACAGTATATCCTTCTTTTCTAAGAACTTCCAGATAGTCTTGAATGATGTGCTCAGCATCCATTTCAGAGATTACTGGATATCCATCCACAAACAGACGATCTTCAAGACTGGCTGTAAACTCTTGTGAAGGTGGAACCACTTTTGATGAGATGAGACGCATCTTGGTGAGAAAGCTAGCATTCAGAATCTCAGGAGTGAACTTCTTTTCAACAAGTTCTGGATGGAACTTCTTCAGATTTTGAACAACATGACCTTGATAGAGAAGGTCTGAGAGTAATCTTGGATAAGCTATAGCTGTCTTCCTCTGAGATTTGCTTAAGAAGATTGCCTCACAGATCCTCTCAAAGAAGTATTCTCCCAGATTCACTTTCATTTCTTTCAGAAGAAAGTAGATCAGATGACGATGAGTCCAGGAAATTGTATCAGTACCACCAACTCTTGGACTGATAGCAGCTAGTATGATCTTGAATAGCACTCTGCAGACGTCAGTCAAACCCTTGACTTTACCCTTCAGTTTCAAATCTGTACACATCAGAGCCAGAAGATCATCTCTGTACCTTGTGTCCTTCTCAAAGACATCCAACTCTATCCCAGAGTTATCCAGACCAAGCAACGCATTGAAATGAATAGGAGAGAAAGCTAAGTTCATACCACAGATATTTGACCTAATCTGTTTTCCAGTGAATTCCAATAAACCCATTTCTTTCCTAGATTTACCTTTTAAACTAGGATTCCTCTCAATAGCCGCACGTTCTTCCTGTTTAGCTTCAGCCTTATCAAAAACCTTAGCTTTCATCCAGAATTTCTTCAAAAGATCTGGGTAAATAGGACCATTTAGCATGATGAAGTACTTATCCCATCCTTGAGCGGAGAAGTAATGTTTCACATCGAACCCATTTGCCTTCAAACTGTCAAAGTCGATCATCTTTTCAGAAAGAAAGATGAGCTCAGATTCTGGAAACTCCATTTCGTTCCCAACGATTTGAAGATTTCTAAACATGAACGGTGGAATCTTTGTTGTTGAAGACGATGAAGAACCGGCCATGATGGAGTTAGGGTAAGGGTAGGAACTAATGAGAGAGAAAGAAGATTTTTGTTGGAGGTTTAGAGAGAAAATGAAAGTGTGGGTTGTGAGAGTGAGAAGTGTGCAAGTGTATTGTGTAAGTTTTATTTAAATGCACACAGTTAACACGAAAATAGCAAATTTGGGAAGTTACGCTAATTGACAGAAAGTTGAATACCAAAAATCATCATTAACCACCCACTACCTGACACACGTAGACCACGTGCAGAAATTTACTCGGTAACTGCTATTTTAATGGACAACTGTTCAGCAGTGAATACTAAACGTTTCCCACTTAAATAGATCAGAGCCTCTGAGATATTTAAAATTCTCTATCAGAGTTAAGTACTTCAGAGCTTGTGTTTCAGATGTTCTGAGTCATAAGTTCTGATATACATAACCTCTTACACTTTAATTGCCAAGAAAAAAAAATTTCATTCAGAGATTGAAAACATGTTCAGATGTTTCTTTATAAAATCAAATCTTTCAACAGGTAAGGCTTTAGTAAATATGTCAGCCCATTGATTTTCAGTATCAACAAACTTAATATCTATAATGCCTCTCTGAACATAATCTCTGATAAAATGGTGTTTGATTTCAATATGTTTGGCTCTAGAGTGTAGGATATGATTTTTAGATAAATGAATGGCTGCAGTATTATCACAATATAAAGGAATATTGTTACTGCTTACCTGATAATCTTCTAACTGATATTTTAACCAGAGTAGTTGTGTGCAACACTTAGCTGCTGAAATGTATTCTGCTTCTGCTGTAGACAAAGCTATAGTAGTTTGTCTTTTACTAGCCCAGGAGATAAGGTTTTCACCAACAAATTGACAATTGCCACTTGTGGATTTTCTTTCAATTTTATCTCCAGCATAGTCAGCATCACAGAATCCATTTAGCACATAATCATTGGATTTCTTATAGAGAAGTCCAAGATTAGTTGTTCCTTTCAGATATCTAAAGATTCTCTTTACAGCAGTAAGATGAGATTCTCTAGGATCTGACTGGAATCTTGCACATAAGCATACACTGAATAAAATATCTGGTCTAGAGGCTGTCAGATAGAGTAAGGAACCAATCATACCTCTGTAGACCTTTTGATCTACTTTTCCTTCATCATCTGACTTGCTCATGTTGGTAGTTGAATGCATAGGAGTATTCATTATCTTGCAGTCATCTAGGTTGAATTTCTTCAGAAGTTCTTTGGTGTATTTTGATTGATGAACATAAGTTCCTTCCTTCTTCTGATTGATTTGAATTCCAAGAAAGAATTTCAATTCTCCCATCATGCTCATTTCAAATTCATCCTGCATTATCTTAGAAAAATTCTTGCACAAGGAAGCATTAGTTGAACCAAAGATAATATCATCAACATAAATTTGAATGATTAAAATGTCTTCTTTGGTTGTTTTTCTAAAGAGTGTGCAGTCAACCTTCCCTTTCTCAAAACCCTTTTCAAGAAGGAAATTACTGAGTCTATCATACCAAGCTCTTGGAGCTTGTTTCAGACCATACAGTGATTTCTTCAATTTAAAAACATGTTCTGGGTTTGAGACATCTTCAAAACCAGGAGGTTGCTTAACATACACTTCTTCAGAAATAAAACCATTTAAGAAGGCACTCTTAACATCCATTTGATACAAAGTTATTCCATGATTAACAGCATAAGATAGAAGTAACCTGATTGCTTCAAGTCTAGCAACTGGTGCAAAGGTTTCAGTATAGTCAATCCCCTCTTGTTGACTATAACCTTGTGCAACCAATCTAGCCTTGTTTCTTACCACTTCACCTTGTTCATTCAGCTTGTTTCTGAATACCCATTTTGTTCCAATAATGTTCTTGTGTGAAGGTTTAGGCACTAGAGTCCATACATCATTCCTTTGAAATTGATTCAGCTCTTCTTGCATTGCTACAATCCAAGCATCATCTTTCAGAGCTTCATCAATCTTTGAAGGTTCCATCATTGAGATAAGACCAACTAAAGATTCCTCATTTCTCAGTTGAGATCTTGTCTTCCTTGGACTATCCTTGTTGCCTAATATCAGTTCCTCTGGATGTGATGATTTGTATTTGAAAGTATTTCTTGGGGGCTCATCATCTTCAGACTCATCAACATCAGGTTCAGCAGTTGCTTCAGTTCTTTGTTGTTCAGAGTCTGTAGGAACTGTTATTTTCAGAGGTTCTTCAGAGAATGGATGTTCTGAGTAGTTTGGAATATCTGAATATTGATCCTCTGATACCTGAAATCTAGACAAACCTTCCACAAGCTCTGACACTTGGTCAGGCTCTTTGTCATCAAATTTGACATGCATAGTTTCTTCCACAGTATGTGTTTCAGAAATATACAGTCTGTATGCTTTTGAGCGTTCAGAGTATCCTATAAAAATACCCTTATAACCTCTAGCATCAAATTTCTTTAGATGGACTTTGTTGTTTAAGATATAACATGTACATCCAAACTGATGAAAATAAGAAATGTCAGGCTTTCTTCCTTTGAACAATTCATAAGCCGTTTTGTTCAATTTAGATCTGATATAGATTCTATTTTGAACATAACATGCTGTGTTTACAGCTTCTGCCCATAAAAACTTTGCTACATTTGTTTCATGCATCATGGTTCTGGCCATTTCTTGCAGAGTTCTATTCTTCCTTTCTACAACCCCATTTTGTTGAGGAGTTCTAGGAGAAGAGAATTCATGCAAGATGCCATATTTTTCACAAAAGTTTTCAAAAGGTTCATTTTCAAATTCTCCACCATGATCACTTCTAACTTTTAAAATAGTGTAGCCTTTTTCATTTTGAATTTGTTTGCAGAAGATGCTAAACTCATCATAAACTTCATCTTTTGTTCTTAAGAATTTTACCCAAGTCCATCTACTGTAATCATCAACAATTACTAATCCATACTTCTTTTCATTGATAGAGGCAGTGTGAACTGGCCCAAAAAGATCAATGTGAAGAAGTTCCAATGGTCTTGAGGTAGAAACAATGTTTTTAGGTTTAAAAGATGATTTTGTAATTTTTCCTTTTTGACAAGAACCACAAAGTGTGTTTGAGTGATATTTGATTTTTGGTAATCCTCTGACAAGGTCAAGCTTACTAAGCTTAGAGATTAACCTCCAGTTAGCATGGCCTAACCTCTTATGCCAGATCCATTTTTCCTCACTCAAAGTCAAAAGACACATCACTTTTTGTTCATTCAAATCAGAGAGATTAATTTTATAAACATTGTTCTTTCTCAGACCTTTGAATATAATGGAGTTATCAGATTGTTTAGATACAGTACATGATTCCTTATTAAAGACAACTACATAACCATTGTCGCAAAATTGACTTATGCTCAATAAGTTATGTTTGAGTCCATCTACTAACCAAACATCATTAATAGATAGGGAGGAATTACCTACTGTACCTGTACCTATTATCTTTCCTTTTTGATTACCTCCAAAGCCAACAGATCCTCCTTCTTTCAAAGTCAGCTTAGAAAATAGTTGTTTGTCACCAGTCATATACCTTGAACATCCACTATCCAGATACCATGAGTGATTCATGATACTTCTTTGAGTGGCAGGCTGTATGAGAAACAACTTTAATCATTGCGATAGAACTCTTCATCAAGGTTAATGATAAAGTCATCCCAGTATTCTTCCTCTTCATTTATCAAGTTCTGATTGTTAACTTGAGAATTTGTCAGCCATTTGTCTAGGACATAAGCCCTTCTTCCTTTGCATAGGACTTGTTTCCATACTCTAGGTAGGACATATCCTTTCCTAGTTGGTAAATCTGAATGATACATTATTTCAGCTTTTGGTACCCATCTTCTGGGTCCACGCTTGTTAGTCCATAAATGCTTACTATGTTGTCTAGTGTTAGAGAAAGATCTTGGTTTGGAATAATAACCTTTTTGAAACCTTTTCTTTTGAAATCTGTTATTATTCCAGGATTTGGATTGTTTATGATTCCAGGGTTTGTATTTATCACCAATCCCATGTTCTGATTGATTATATCTACTGACTCTAGAATCATAAATAATCTGAGTCCTGTACTTCATCTGAGATTTAGAATTTTTTCTTTTAAAAACTTCTGATCTTTTAGATTGACTGGCTTCAGGTACTGAAGTTCCTTTGGATCCAGAATTTGAAGTCTCAGATGTTGAAGCGTTCAGAACTTCTGAACTGATGTTCTCAGGTTCTGAACAACTTCTATCTTCTGAACTTCTCTCTCCAGATCCTGAGGAACTGGGTTCCTCTGAGCTGTCAGCTTCTAAATCACTCAGATCATCTTTGTCATTTTCAACAATACCAGGATTCTTTCCCTCTTCACTTGGTGGAACAACATAATAAACCCAAGATTTTCCAACCTTTTTGGCAAAGGTCTTCAGCTTTGAATATGTTCTACCATATTCATAGCCAAGTCCTTCTCCTCTATGTCTCAAAACATTATAAATTCTATTAGCAGCTTTGCTCTTCCCAAGGTTGAGATGCACAAACTGTTAAAGAGTTATTTCCTGCTCATCAATAGGTTTGTGACAAACAGCACAACCCTTTTCAAAGTCATTTACTCTATTCAGAGTTTCTTGATATAGACCTTGAAAATGTTCTGCTTGTTCAGTCAGAGTGTTAAGTTTTTCTTGAAAAACTTTTTGTTTACTTAATACTCTGAGATGTTTCTCAATGACCTTGTTAAGTGCAGTTATAAGTTGAGATTTAGAACAGTCAGAAAATACCTCATCTGTTACTTCTGAATCTGATTCATCCTCTGAGTCTGCATCTGAGTCAGCTGAAGCCATCAGGGCTAGATTTGCCTCTTCTTCTTCCTCAACTTCTTCCTCAGATGATAGCTCTTCAAAAGTAGCCATCAGACTCTTTTTCAATTTGCTCTTAAATTGTTGCTTCTTTGAGCTGTATCTTTTGCTTTTGTCTTTAGCAGACATTTCTGGACAATCAGCAATAAAGTGTCCTGGCTTCTTACAGTTGAAGCAGTTCTTCTGATCATCCTTTTTGCTGACAAAATTTCTGGAGCTGTTACCTCTGAAATTTCTTTTGTTAAATCTGTTCCATTGCTGAAACTTGGTGAATAAAGCAAACTCATCTTCACCCATTTCCTCCTCTTGACCATCTGCAGAAGATTCCTCTTCAATGTCAAGAAGCTGAGTCTTAAGAGCTTTAGAAGGAGTCCTAGTTGACTGTAAAGCCACAGACTTGGACTTCTTCTTAGCTTCTGAATCAGCATTCAGAACCATCTCATGGCTTCTGAGATTGCTTATCAGAGCCTCAAGACTCAGAGTCTTGAGATTTTGAGCTTCCTCTATTGCAGTGACCTTAGGTCTCCAAGCAATAGGAAGACTTCTCAGAATCTTCTGAACATGGTCATAGGTGGAATAACTTCTCTTAAGAGCTTTAAGACCAGATACAAGGATTTGAAACCTTGTAAACATAGTCTCAATGTTTTCATCTTGTTGCATAGTGAATAGTTCATATTGCCTTATCAAGAGACTAGCCTTAGCCTCTTGAACCTTTTCATTACCATCATAGGTAGCACACATAGAGTCAAAGATAAATTTAGCAGTAGACTTGTTCTCTATTCTGACATAATCCTCATGTCTAATAGCACCAACAACAATGTCCTTTACTCTATGATGCTTAGTGTAGGTTTTTAAGTTAGCTGGTGTGAGTAACTTTCTATGCTCAATGGACAATCTTCCATGTTCATTTAAGTTTTCAAAAGTTACTCCCAGCTCAACCAAATCCCACAACTCATGATCAATAGCAGTAATATTGTTATACAGTCTTTCCTTCCACCACTCAAATAAAGATGCATCACCATTGAATATAGGGGCTTTTCTATTGCCACTATGTTCATGTGATTCATTACTTAAGTAGTCAAAACCAAAAGCATTTCTAGGACCACCACCAGCACCACTGGCCTCACCGGCTTCACCGGTTGTTCTAGTACTACTATCGTCTCCTCCAGACATAGTGTTCTCACAAGATCTTTACTGTCTCACTGTTAAGTGAAAGTAACAGACCAGAGCTCTAGATACCAATTGAAGGTGTGAAAACACAAGAAGGGAGGGTTGAATTGTGTTTTAGTTAAGTTTAAAACTTTTTCAAGTTCTTAACTCAACTAAGTTAGCAGCGGATAAATAACACAAATAATAACAAGATAGAGAGAGAGAGATCACACAAGCAATTTATACTGGTTCCTCTCACAAAACGAGAGTAGTCCAGTCCCCTTGCACTTCCAAGGGATTTCACTATAATCACACAAGATTACACCTGCTCAAGCACACAAGCAAGAGACTTCACAACAATGCTCAAGCACACAAGCTTAAGACTTCACACTTAAGCACACAAGCTTAAGTTTCCTCAAGTAATAGTAGAGTATATGAAAATATACAGATGCTCTTAGAAGAACCTAAAGAGAACAAATACAAAGAGTACAAAGTATTTGACTAAAGTGCAAAAACACTTGATAAGAGGTTCAGAGCTTGTATACACAGAATTCAGAGTTTGTTCAGCGCACGTTCAATCCTTAATAATTGTGTATATTTAATGCAGCTGATCCTTCTAGTATATATACCACCAGAAAAGAGTCGTTGCAAAAAGAACCGTTGGAGTTGATAATCTTTTGTCTTCAAGCAGTCTGTCTTGATGCAGTTTGTTTGTATCTAAACTGAGTAAGAGTTTCAGATACTTTGACTACTGCAGAGTAGACTTTCCTTATTCAGCTAACAAGTCTGAAGACCCACGTTCTCAAGTGAGGACAGACAAAACGAGAGTAGCTGAACTGATCAGGCTTGAAAGGTCCTTTTCTTCATTGGTAGAAGAGTTGACTTGCAAAGGGAATCTTTACAGCTTTCAAAAAGATCTTCAGAGGTTGATGAAACTTTAGTCACTCAAGAAGTTCTGAAGACTTCATCATCTGAAGGTTGTAACTTCTGAAGTCCAACATCTTCTGAGCGCTTGTGAACTTCTGAATTCACATCCTCTGAGCTTCACTCAGAGCTTATCTGATGCTTATATCTGCGCACTTAAAATAAATTTTTAGTCCTTCCAATTGTTTATTAATACTTTGTTATCATCAAAACCTTTATGGATTTAGGGGCTAACATTTTTAAATCAATTTTGTTCCAACAGTAAATAGTTTGAAACAGTCTCTTTTGGAAGTCCTTCCACATCCATAAGCTGCTGTAGATCACCCGCAGTTCTTAAACATAACATAGCTCCAGTACCTAAAGCTTTTGATATGAGGCTCTTATCATAAGCATTCCTAACTACAAATGCAACGAATACTTACTGTCAGTTTACGATTGACCTCATGGCTTGCATATGAGGCTTAAATAAATAAAAAGCCAAAGATGATCTTAGAACTTACTGAAAGATGGGAATGGGATATTAGTGTTTTCTTTCATTTTTTGTATGAGATCATATATTTCCATATCTGGCAACTGAACATCCACAAGCACAATGTTAATCTCATTCCACTTCTCCCCAATAATGGATAATGCGTCAGAAGCTAGTGTAGCAGTCAAAACTAGTAATGAAAGAATGTCAAGATAAAGGTTTTAAGAATAAATAAATCCAAAAAAATTACATTATACATCGCAAGAGTCAAAAAGGTTCTTAAAATTAAGTAGAAAAAATGGAACATTGGAAACAAAATCTCAATAGTTTAGCCTCAAGAAGCAAAGAGTACATTATACGATGATCTCAAGAGAGAAAGACACAGGCATACTTTAAACAAGAAACACAGTTAACTGACAGAACAGAAGAAATTTGACTCTTAAGGTTGCAACGAAATCTGAACAAATAGTAAAAATAAATTTAACTTCAAGAATAAGTGCCACTTACTCTCATATCCAAGTGAAAGAAGAAATTTTGATATAAATGCTCGGCGTGCTAAGTCAGCATCCACAATTAACAGCTTGACACCAGCTACTGGACCAGTGTACTTACTCAGTTCCGCCGACTGGGGCTCGTCAGACTCCATGATAAAAGAGAGTATAATACAAAGAAGTGAACCTGCTTTCAAAAATTGTTGAGTGAGAGTCGGAGCATATATGATATGATACGAGTATCAGATACAATACATTTCCAATACGACTATATGCATATCCTTGAAAAATGTAATAAGGTGCATGTTAGACACATACACTGAAATCAAAATTACAGAATCATAAAATTTCATCAATATATAATTGTAATTTAAAATAAAAAAATCCAAACTAACAACGTATTCCTTTTACATTAATTTATAAACTAGAACACAATTCCTGTTGGATATTGTTCATTACAACTTTGGAATTAAAATCTAACTTCAATAGAATACTATAATTATGCAGCAAACTTCGATACTTCACGGATATGTATAGGTAAGGTATCTGAGAGAATTGGTATTGAATATGTAACCGATACATGAAAGGAGTCTAAGTACTATTGTAGCCTCCGAACTGAGCATAAGTCGAATTTTTGAATCAGCCTACAATAGGCGCAACACAACCATAACCACAATTAAGACCTTGACGCGACCAATAGCACCACGACCACAACACAATTAAAACCTTGTTAAAAATTATTATCATCAATGCTAAACACACAGACAATCTGACACATTTAACACAGTTATATTTCATTCCGAATTAATCAAATAAGATTAATTATCTGATCTAGGGAACTGCTTAAACATCGATATTTCGAAAACACAAGGTATGTGAACTATATTCAAAGGAAAATAAATGAACACAAAAAATTGGAGAAATCACAAACAACAATAATAAGATCCAATAAATATGATGACTACATTAGGGTATTCAATTCCCTTACCCGAGTTTAAGAGAAACGGCTGAACAACTGAAGGCGTAGCTGCGTAGGGTTTGTGACTTTGCCCTTTTATTTTAAACTTCACTTTTCTTAATTTGCTAAGATATAAAAAAAAATGCTTACTTTTGATGGCTAATACAAGGAAAGAAATTAACATAGATATTCCGATACTGTCAACACCCTTATTTAGTTTTTTAAGAACTTGAACAATACGACAAAAATCATTTTGAAAAAAAACCAAAACAAACAGGCCCATATACCTACCTCATTCGAATAAATCTTTAACATGAGTGAGAGCTTTTAGGCAATCCAATGATCAATCAATATGTTAGCCAACACCTTGCAGCATCGGATTAAATTGATTGCAGTCACTTTTTAGAGTATGTCTACTTCATCTTTCAAGTATCAAATCAAACATCCCTCCCTGCACAAGGTATAGCATTAGCATTGAATAGTATCACCACAAAATGAGAGGCGAAATATCAACCATCTAAATATATGGACTCACCATTTCAAATCTCCATCCATTGTTGGCAGCGACCGCACCATAGTTGGATCCAAAATCTCTTATAAATTCATATATAGAGGCAGGATGCTGAGTACAAAAATACATGCCGAAGTTGAATCCGACTCTGCGTGATAAGACCGTGCACCTACAGGCTGCAGAATAGTTTTCTTTGTAGAATCTAACATACTTAGCTCTAGATTTTGATCTTGAGTTTAATCCAATCGCCAAATAAAATTAATGGTGGATTTATATTTTATTTACACTTCAATCCTTCTATTCATTTAGCCCTCACCCAATATTATGGTTAAGTTTTTTAATTAACAATCATCTGGTGAATTAAAGTATGAAGACAGGAGCAATATGAAAATTAAAGCTCGAGGCCGCTAAGGTTTATAAATTATGTAGAGCTATCATACTTGTAAAAACCTAATAGTGAATCAGTGAGAGAGGATCCTCTCCAATCACATTATGTGGCAGCGAAATCCCAACCATCCATTTTCTTTTACTGTAGCTTTAAACTTAAATAAATAAATAAATGAATGGTATAGATGGACACTGGACCTCATCCAGTGAAAAGTTTACTGGAAAGGATCCGAGCTCGTGAATCAGTTTGATCTTTCAAATGCAACACACGTGTCAGTGAATCGGTTGATTGAATGATTGTTGATCTTTCAAGACTGGAAGGGTGTGAGAGATTGTGTATTTTTATCTATCATTCGGTTACTATGTTTTTTTTTTTTAAGAAGCTAAATTAATCCACCTAAATTGGCATCAAAGAGAATCGAACCTGAGACTTTAAGGAGGAGCACACTCTCAGGTCCCAAGCCAATACCACCAGACCAACCCAAGTGAGTTCATTCAGTTACTATGTTATGTAACTTCCTATAGTGTAACAATCATTTTTCACAATTTAAATACAATTTGGATTTTCATTCTTTCTTAAATCTACTATAGAGAAACTAAAAAGCAAGAAACTTAACAATTCCAGAATTTTATAATCACTTCTTGTGTATTTTAAACAGTAAGAGAGACAGAGAGTAATGGAATCTTGCCTCTTAAACTCAAATAGGAGCAAGCAAGATAAAACCTAATTTTTGGTTACTTATATTCACTAGCTTATAGCTATTGACAAATGTAAAACCATTATAAGGCCTACAAGTCAATACAACTCTGCTATCCAAGAAAAACAATGAAGACATTACCAAGAAAGCAGGTAAACCCTCAATATATATTAAAGCATAAAAAATCAATATAAATAAGTTAAGTATAAAACATAAAACATAAGAATAAGATACTGGATTGGAATTGTCTGTTTCAGATTTATACTTGCAATACACAATGTGAGTAATAATATAGTTTTATTAATGCCAAGCAGACCAATGTTTGAGAATATTGGTGTTGAGCTTACTTTCACAACAAGCAAACAAATGAGCCTCTCATTCTGCTTGAATTTGAGCAGAATAAAGTCATAAACTGCTAAATTCAGTTTAGACAGAAAAGCGGACTCATTTAAAATATCTCAAAAATAAGGAAATCAATCAAATTTGAAGAGAACAAAATTTCAGGAATACCACCAAAATAGATATTAACATCCTCTGAAGAATCTAAAGCTAAATCATAACTTTTTCATATTGCAGAAATTCTTGACTTAGCACACTGAAGGATACAACTTACTGCCAAAAATAATCATAACACGGAGCAGACTAATGAACCAGACAACATGTGATCATCGCTTTGTCACTTGAAATAGCTCAATTCTCAGATTACAATAGTATCAAACGCCATCTCAAAACTTCAAAGAAACGATCCAAACCCTGCCTGGATAGGATTACCTAACCTAGTACAATCAACATTTCACAACTGTACAGTAGTTTCACAGGTTGGAGGCCAAAAAATCCATCTTCCCAAGACATGAGAACTAGTGGCAAGTTGAGTTCCTTAAAACTAAGTAATATCTCTTATCTCTTATATAATAAGAAAGGTTATATATGAATAAAAAAAAATTGTCCTACAATCAATCAACCATTGTACCAAAAGTATAAAAGTGAGAATTACTTGAGAGTTGCTAAAAACTTACATCAAACAAAATATGCATGAATTCTTAAACATGATGCAGCAATGCGGCATAGTGAGAACCACTTTATATAAGCTAAACAACCCTAAATCAATTGCTTCAAAACTGTCCATGATAAATGCTCTTACATATCAATGCTACAACATGAAAAAATTCATACCTAATGTGGCAAACAAATACAAAAGAAGAAAGTCAATCCTCAAATTGAACAACACTAGGAAAAAAAAAAGTACTATACTACGGCGGCCGTTGGTGATAAAGGTGGTCCATCATTGATCAGTACTTGAAAATCACTCAAAACTTCTATGATGACCGATGACAGTCTTCTTAAATATAATTTTATGAGATAGTGACAAATAGTTTCAGCTTGCCAAAAACAAAACAAAATTAATATATGTCTTAAGACTCAACTTATATTCGTTTTCTCTAGCTTTTGTAAAACCTTTATCAATCAAACTAACCCCTCAGTTTAAGAACGAAGAGTATCGTGAACTTCTACTTCAGAAGGGCAGCGTCAAACTCTTTCAGTATTTCGAGCAATTTTCAAGCACTAATCTAAGGTGGACCACTTACCAGCTACCACCTAAAAACAGAAGAGCACAAGTGTATATTTGGTATCAGGATGAGTATGTCAGAATCACAGCAATCCACAATGATTTTGCAAAAGCTACCCCAAGTAGCTTCTGCAAAATCACATTGAATCACCGTGATTCTTGATGTATCCACCGTGATACCAAACATAGGCTTAGTGACATGAATACATCATTCGACAGCCGTATTCGAAGGTACATGAATATCCTTATAGAGACAAACATAAGGAGCATCAGTTCCATGATATTTCCCAGTCCATTTCCCATCAGCAATACAACTAGCATCCCAAACAGAAGCATACAAAAACATAGCCTTTTCAGGAAACCCATCATCACCCTCTTTCTTCTCTTCTTTCCTCACAACTTTCCCATCAATCAACCACTCAATAAACCCTAAACCCCATTTGATTCCATATTCATGAAACCCATCAGAAGCATCAAAACCAAGTTGATGAATCTCTTCTTTGTTTCCAATACCATTACAGTAATAGTTTGTTTGAATGATTGTGGTGTCATTGCCGAGAAACTCGAAATCGATTTCGTCTTGTGATTTATCACCTTCGAGGGAGGAAAGGTAGAGGTTGAAATTGAGACCGCTTGTGTTTCCTTTTGGGATTTGGATTTTGGCGGTGAAAGTTCCGTGGAGGTAACGGGTTGTTGATCGCCACCGTGCGCCGCCGCGGTGGTCGTAGGTTAGGGTTATGGTGTTGGAAATGGGACAGTGAGAACAAGCTTCTGGTGTGTAATCGATTGCGATTTGTTTCAATGGTTGGGTTTGTGAATGTTGGTGAATCGCTGGTTCCGCCATTGGAGAAAAGAATGGAAAATGGAATGAAAGGAAAGAAAAGACGTTAATCTGTTTTTTTTGCGTTGTTTTGTTGTTTTCAACTAACACTGTGTTTGGTTTCATGGAAACTAGAAAGAAATGTTGAGGATCATTCAATTTTCTATTGTTTGGTTTTCAAATAAGGGTATGCTAACTAGTGCCCCGGGGCACTAGTTAAGAAACTAAAAAGGGAAAGAAAAGAAAAAATTTGCATTGAAAAAACAAAAATTTAAACTTTTAAGATGTTGACTTCACAAGTTTCAAGATAATAATACTATATTTAGTTACCTTAACCAGTGTCCGGGGGCACCGGTTAGCATTTTCCTTCAAATAATAAGGATAGGAAAAACATGGTGGTGTACAGAAAAATAAGTTTCCCTCACATGATGGAAAGAAAAAGTTGGAGGAAGATGTTTTTTAATGAAGTTAAATGACAAAAAGATCAAAAAATTGTGAGAAAATCTTTGTTGAGACATGCATAAGTTTAAAACTTGTTAAAATGCATCAAAATCATGTTTAAGCCATTTGAGATAATTGATTTGAATCACCCTGATTGTGATTTGAATTATGGGTGGACTAGCATGATATTTTGAACCTTATTTATAATCATTCTAACTCGATCCACACAATGGAGGTGAGTAAACGAACTATAGTCCAATAGCTGAGAAGGACTCTTCTAAAGGGGTGAGGCATGCTCGGATAAGTCAGGGCAAAAATATCTCAAGAACAATTTATCAAACCGGAAAGAAAAAAAATTACGGGAATACATTAGTGGAGGGGTGAACAAGACTTCCGGAAAAGTTGAAATAAATGGTGAAAAAAGTGTGTAAAAAATGATATAGTAAAAAAAGAGTAAAATGAGAATATTGTACGATTTGTAGGAGTGGATGGTTAAATGTAGGAGTGGAAGAAAAAATTTACTAAAATTTTATACCAACAAACTAGGGATGCAACGTCCAAACAATTATTTGGCTCCAACGAATGAGAGAATTGTTATAAGGGAATTCTTTTCACGCCCTTGTGTTTCCTGCATGCCCCTGTGTTTTTATTTTTACTCATTCTTCTATTTAAATAAGTAAAATGAGAAAAATTGGAAAAAAAAAGTATATATTGTGCTTTATTTATCTAGCAAACTTCAGTTTGCTGCCTATCATGTGAATGAAGCTAACACAAGAATATTACCATCAAACATGAACTCTTCAATAACAACAACATAGCATATTGGAATGAAGAAGAATAACATAAGCATAAACATCAATATTAAACACAAATAACTGAAATAAGACTATGGAAGAGCTAAATCAACCACTTTATCAGCCTCGCCGCCTCGGGTTCAACTCTGCACAGCGCGGTCTCACCAAGGTCGTGTCTAATTCGATTGGTCCCCTCATATTGTGTTGAGAGAAAATAGAGAACATGATTCTCACACCATCGTCGTTTTAAATTTTATGTTAGTGAACCTAATGCGTCCGTTTGTTCCGACAAACAGCAATACGTAACACTGATAAATGCGAAGAAAACGGTGGATTTGACATGAATTTTGCGTTTTGGGATTTTGGATTTTGCTTTTTAGAAGTTTGACATTTTAGAAAATGATAGAATGAAAGGGAAGGTGTTGGGACGTGTTTCATATAGCGGTACCATTGATTATCAAAAAAAAAAAATATAGCGGTACCATTCGCTACATAAGTAGCGAGCACTTTCACAATGTTCGCTATTTAAATTTTTGGCCATTCACTGCTTAAGTAGTGAAAGTTAAGATTTACTTGGAAAAAAAAACGCAAGAGACAAATCTGATACATTAAAGTAATTATTTAAAGGACTACTTGCGCTTAATTTTGTAAATTTTGTAAAAGATATTAATAATTACTTTTGTTAAGAGTCTCACATCGATTGAGATAAAATTTTACAATATGTAAATCCACTTGAGTTGGTCTTGTGGTATTGACTTGGGACCTGAAGTGTGCTCCTCCTTAAAGTCTCATGTTCGATTCTCTCTTTTGTCAATTGGGTGAGTTAATAACTGAAATTTTTGTAATACTGATTTTATAAGAATTTTTTAATCAACTAATTTTATAAGAATGAGTTACTCTCACTAAAATCTTATTAACTCATTTTAGAACAAAAAATACAAATAATGAAATTTTCAAACCAACTCAACAGATTCTGAAAATGATGCTATGACATACAGAAGTTGCCAACTTAATTCTTGATGACTTGAGCTTAAGTATAGTTAGCTCTGAATTTAGAAATTAAGATGAAGTCAACTTCATACGGAGGAGAGTACAATTCTATTCTAGCATATGATAAGCACACACATTTGTTGTTGATATCATCGATGAACATTAATTTTGCTACCTTACACTTAAAATTGGACAAAACATTGGAGTTCTTGAATGAGTTAGCCTTTTGGGGAGCATGTGACACTAGCCATAAAACAAATAGCCCCATGCCCCATCAAAATTTTTAATTACTTTTTCAACTATTCCTAATTATACTTTTTTTTTTTACAACAAATTAGGCAAATTATACAATTGAATACACTTTTTTATATGCATTGTAAATGTCAATAAGTGAGTGGTTATGTTAGTTTCTATGTAATTTACAGTTTTTAGATAAAAGTCGATAAAAGTTATTAGGATTTGAGTTTTAGACCTTCTTTTAAACTCTATTTTGGACGGACTTAAAACTCAATTTTTGTTACTTTAAGACACAATTTTCTGGCGACTCAATATAAAGAGAATTCAAACAACCTTAAATCATCTCCGGTTCACAACGAAAAATCAAGTTTTTGTAATATATTTCAATGGCTACTTGATCTCAACATGGATGAACATCGTTCATATAAAAGTTTTCCCATCAATACCCAACAACTCATATTTGACACACATATATAAACATCTCCTCACAACTAACTAAGGAACTCTATATTTTATTCTCAAAACCTCTCGCTCATGCTCTTATACTGACTTGAGCTTTATAATATTTGCATGTATCTCTCGTTTTGACAAACATTGTTCAACTTATATATTCTCGGTCATCTTAGATCGATCAAATTTCTTTCGTAAAATTCATTGTATTTCTTAATTCGCTAACTGGAGACATATTAAGTATCTTAGTTAGTGATCTTGAATATTTTCTACCTAGTTGAAATTTAATTCATGCATGCATTATTAAAGTTTAATCTTGAGCAATAATTAACTTTGTTGTTTGTGTAGTTCTACTTGATTGGATTAAAGATAGTTTACTCAAAAAATATCACACACTTAACACGTCCAACAACTTTGCAAGAATTCTCCTTAATCAATATCATTATTGGTAAGTGGCAATAATTACACAAACTAAAACTTGCAAGGACATTCAAAATACATAATTATCCAAAACTTCACAATATTAGAGGACAAATCTCATACTCCCAAGTTGACAAGAACGAAATTAGTGGCATCTTAATTAACTTCATAAGGCCACATTTAGGTGATTAGTCATAATTCAAATGGACCACGTCTTGAACAATATGACAAAATAGCCATCTTAATTTCACCCGCTAAACTCAATTAGCAACAAATTAATAATCTTAAATTATGTGATATAAAAATAAGGTGAAAGCATTTAAGGGTAAATGGAAACAAAAGAAAGGACAAGGGTACAAAAAAGTGGAGCCCTTAAATCATTCCTATCAACAACTGCTAAATTCCAATACGTCACTAGAAGCTACTTATAAACTTTATCAATTGATATTCTAATTTATATTATGGTTATGATTTAACGTTACGAACCCGTTCTTTGTTTGTGCCCTTAATTTGTTTGCTTCTTAATGTATTAATTATTTGTTTTGTACTTGAAACATTCATCCTTGGTTACGGCTTAATTAGTTACTCCCAAGCTCTCTAGCTAATCAACATGGAAATTTATTTTCTGCTGCAGTTACAATTTTTTACTGTCTGTTCTAAATTAACGGATGAGATTGTTTAACTATATAAAATTAATAGTTTAAGTAATTTTTAGACTGTTTGATCTAAAATCAATGTCGGGAGATCTAAAATTGTATTATTCTGCAAATATAGGAAAGTATAGTCAATTAATATAACTATGTATATGTATAGACTTTGTTACGTACATTCAATTTCTTTGCACATTAATATGATCAGTAATTTCGTCTTTGCACAATATCAAAAAAAAAAAAAATCAGTAATTTTGTTTTTATTGAAGCCGTAGAAGATCTGTTAATATGATCAGTAACTTGGACAAGGGGAAGAGACAAATTGACTAATAGAATATTAACTTGAGTTTAATCTTGAAGGGCATGTAATTGGAAAGATTGAAGTTAACAAAAGTGAACATTTATTTTTCCATATAATAGCCCAATAATTAGAATTTTATACCTTTTAAAGTAAATAAATTGGTGCATTAGAGTTCAAACACACTGATTTCATGTATATTGCAAACAATGTGTAAATCAACTGAACTGTGTTCACAAGGATAAAATGAACTTTTCTTTGTGCAGAATCTTTTTTAATTAGCTAGTATGTAAATTGTCGCGTCTCCTAAATATTAGGATCATGTGATTTTAATCATTCATTTTTTGGGATATCATGTTATATAGGTACAAAGTTTCCACCGCAAATAGAAATGATTAATATCGCTCGAATAACCTGTGGGACACAAAAAATGGATTTTCTTCTCTTAACTGAATTTTTTCATACGGGAGCATTCAATAATCAAACGTTTAACCATTTGCTTAAGAAACCCAAGACCCTAACTTAGACCAATTCATTATTGACTTTTTTTTTTTTGGGTACAACTAATCATCCATTTTACTTGTTTGATTTTAGATTATAGTTTTTCCTCCTCTGGTAATACAAACTAGGATTAAATGTAAATTTGACCATTTTAAGATTTGTGGATTCCTCCATTTATTTCTTCTTTTTCTACAGCTAGTTATGTGTTATTTCTCAAAAATATCAAGTGTGAGTAGCAATTTCACTCTTAAGAAAAAAATAAACGTTGAACATCGTATAATTGAATCTATCAAATGCCTTAAGATTTTGAATTAAAACGTATCGTTCAACTCATTTATTTGTTTCTCTAAAGTCCATTGAAATTATTTCTAGACCTCTCACGAGTCACGAGTCACGAGTCCTAACCCAACCAAAGCACAAAAAAAATCTATATAGTTATGCAAATTTCAAATGTTAAAGTAAGCTAACTGAATATAGTTATGCAAAATTACAAATACAAAAATTAAAATGAAGTTAACTGAATATAGTTATGCAAAATTACAAATACAAAAATTACACGAAGGCAACAATATTACTTGAAGTTGGCGGATATATCTGTTTTTGGCGCAGATTGCAGGCATGCGTTGTAAATAATTACAAGTTTGGATGATTTAGTGGCTAGTACTGATTAACACGGTTCAATTTGGACTTTAGCAAATATAATTAATCTTATCTTACTAATCCTAAACAGGAAATTAAGTGTGTTGACTTTTTTATTCACTTATTAAAACAAACAACACGCCGTAAAATCACAAAAATTTAGTAGATTTTGATACCTGGTGAATTTTAGCCTAACATGGGATAAGTATAAATATTTACCAAATAGGGTGAGAGATCTAGTAACAATTATGTTACTGTAGTTCGTATATATGAAGTACGATAGAGACACTTACACTAGATATGACATTTTCAGTGAGACGTCGGCACCAATAAAATTTTGAGAATATAATATAATATTTATGTATCGTGTTGGAAACTGACACATGTTGAATACTAGAACGTGCATTTGATTAGAAGTGTCAATGCTACATAGAATTGTTCATTCTGTGATCAAGTTTGTTTATATAGTAAAGTCAAAATACGAATTGTTTGATCTAAATATTCAACTATAAAATCGGTGACTACTAACTACATGTTTCACATTGTTTTGTGACTCAATCAGGTGAATCGTCGAGGAAGACTATTTTTTGGATTCTCATTCGTCACAATTCAAACAGTTGCAGATTTTGCATGTTGGAATTGTTGGATAGGGATCGAACAACTTACATTTTGAATTGGCAATATAATCAATGGCGACTTAGTAGACGAACTCTCATCAGATGAATTTTGGAGAGAACAAAATTCTATATGAAGCACTCACATGAATATGACATGAACACCGACATGTGTGCGACACCGAATTGAAGCACGCCTAACCTGATGAATACCCGTGCTTCATTAAAAATAGATGCATGCAACTTACCCTTATAGACAAAAAGCCTATTTTTAGTATTTGAACACTTAACCTCTAAGTCACTACTCAATAGCCTTAAGTCCTTAACATTGTACTAAGTTGGTAGAACTTTCTACAAATTACCAACTTGGTAAAATTTTCACCAACCAAATAAACCCTCATCCTAGTTGCAGGGAGAGCAACTTGCAAGTACATATCAAACTAATAAAAAAAACTAGACACTTGAAGACATGCACAAATAAACAATTAATATATAAAGGTATATACCTACAAATCATTCCTCAAATCCAAAACTTTACACATATAAATACTCCTACATATCACCACCATTTAACAATCCAATAATATAAACCTCTCCACTTCCATAACAACACACAAATCCAAAAATCTTTTAGTTAATCAAACCAAAAAAAAATATATATGGCTGGAGCTGAAGCTACTAAATATGCTTCTGTTACAAACAACATAACCAAATCAAAAAAACCAAACATGAGAAGATTCATTGGTGTTAGACAAAGACCATCAGGTAGATGGGTGGCTGAGATCAAAGATTCATCTCAACATGTAAGATTATGGCTTGGAACCTATGATACACCAGAAGAAGCAGCTCGAGCTTATGATGAAGCGGCTCGAGCTTTACGCGGAGAGAATGCTCGAACCAACTTCTCCGTGGCAACATCAATAGACAATACTACACCATGTAGTGATGATCAAGGAATAATAACATCATCAATATCAAATGAAGGAAAAAATAACAGTTTAACTTTTGCTTCATTGAAAGCAAAATTAAGCAAGAATCTTCAAAGTATTATGGCAAGAACAAGTGATCATAGCAATAACAAATTTTCAAAGAGTAGAGTGAGTGATCATTTTACTTTTGCTAGCATATTCAACCGTAGGAACAATTATAATCAAATCTCTGCTTTAGATATGAAAAGCATTGAAAAAGTGGTGCAGCCTAGTATCATTGTTCCTTCTATTGAACCTTCTAGTGTTTCTGATTGTAGTTCTGAATGGTTTGGATCATTTCAGAATCATGGATTAGATTCTGATGGATCTGATATAGTTGAGAACAATAATGTTAATGTTAGTGTTGGTGATCAAGGTTTTTTGGATCAACTTATGGGGTGGATTGATGATGATACTTCTGATATTTGTGAAGGTTCAAGTAGTAAAAGGTTTAAGGTATCTTCATCTGTTCTTGTGCCACCAACTTTCTCTAGTTCTCCTTATGATTGTGGTTCACCTTATAGTGGTTATGCTTCTCCTTATAATAGTTGTGGTTCCCCTTGTAATGGTTATGCCTCGCCTTATTATGGTAGCAAGAAGTAAAATTTGAACGAACGTGTTCATGTTTGGATTAACGACAAGTCAGACAAAATCACGATGGATCATTGCAGTTCTGACAAAAACTGTACTTTGGAATTTCAAAAAATTACGGTGTCACTGTGCAATCCAAATATGTTGGCTTTTGATTGATGCCTTTCAAAAAATTGTTATGAGCATCTTTTGAAAAAAGTTAATTAAGAGCATAAGCTCTATGTTATATGATGAAGAGTTGAAGACTATGTTCTTATTATAGCTTGTTTATGTACATATAGAACAAAAACTTTTGGTTTTATATGACAAGTGTTTTAATTTAATCATGCCAAAGGGTATGAAATTAATGATATATATGAAAGTTTGTCTACAAAATGAACTCTCTTTCAACTTTTTTTTTTTTTAAAGTACTGTCTTAATTTGATGTAACAATTATAGAAGTCCAAGTTAATTTGAGTAAGTGCAGAGTAGTAGTACTAGCATATACGGTGTAGATGGATGTGCCAAGGTATATATATTTGTGTAATGTAATTAAATTAAGGGTCATGCTAAACAGTGCCCATGGGGCACTAATTAAGCATACTAAAAAAAAAACAAATAAAAAAGTTAATGATGAGAGAGAATAACTTTTTACATATTAAAGCATTGAATGCACAATTTACGAGATGCAATTTCCATATTTATATCCTTAACTAGTGTCCCGGGGTCACTGTTTAGCATTTTCCTTAAATTATCATCTTTGGAATGAAAATATATTGGTACGTACTAGTAATACTCTTTATAGTTAAAGAAAGAGCATCCCTTTGGTACCTATATATGTATTGTACAAATTGTGATTGTGTTTGACTGTTTGTAGCATCCCTTTGGTATAGTAACATGATAACAATATGCCAAGGAAGTTGAATATTGTGATTTTTTGGGTTTGGATTGAGTGTTGTTTCGAGTAGGAGCACCAAGATGGAAAGAAGCCAAGCAAGACTTATTGAGATAGCCTACAAATAGGTTTTGCTATAATTATTTTGTAACCGTCTCTAATTATTGTCTTATTTGTATAGTGTCAAAAAAAAAAAATCTGTCTAATTTGTAATTCAAGATTCATACAAAGCTATCTAGGGTTAACCTTAATGTCAAAATTTTGTTAAGATGCATGTTTTTCGAGTTAGAGTCCATAAATTTATGTGTTCTAAGTTTCATGTGGTTGAGTAGTTGTCTAATTTGTAATTTATATGAACATTCGAACTATATGTTCTTAAGTATTGGCATAGAGGTTAGATAAAAAAAAAAATGGTATCAATCCTCTGGTTTGTAGGGAAAGAAACCTCGGTAATTCAGAATTCTTTTGCCAAGTCTGGCCAAGAATTAATCCGCCAAGAATCAGACTCCGTGAAGTTAGACAATTATTCCCACATGTTTCTTCCTCTTGAAATGTTCCAACCTCAATTCCACAGCATTGTGTGAGTCATTACAATGTTGTCCATTGTAAAAAGAGTCTCCTTGATTTAATAAGTGTAAATATTGTTTATAAACGATCATTGACCTCGGTTGCTAAACAATGTGGAACCTTTTAAGGTTTGCTAGAAATAATTTCGTTTGAGACACCATCAATATGGGCACCTCTTGATTTTTAAATTGAAATTTCAGTTTATAAAATGAAGTTCATGATTTAAGTTTGTAAATTAAATTCAATCCACAATATGCACTAAATTATTTAGTATTGGAAAAATTGGACCTATTCACAATATTCAACCATATATTAATTTAAGTAATTCAACAAATATTACAGAGAATAAATTAAAATTGACTTCATAAGAATTTATCTTCTGATTGCGGTAATGGATGTCGGCAACCGTGAAGTATCCAACCACGATATCACAAACCATGAACGACCTGCGAAATATCAAACCGTGATACAATATTTGAGGCGTGCTGATCACATTGTCCTTAAGAATTTATCCGCCTCATGAGTGCAAATCCCCCAGGATTCAACATGTCCTTCCCGGGTATAAATCATATCCGAGGTGACAAAACTAGCAAGACACACACACATCAATTTTTTCTCTCCCTTTCACAACCAACATCACCTTAAATCTTCATCTTCTTCCCAAAACCACCACCTCCACTACTTCTCTCTAACTTTCTTCATCTCCCCACCTCATTAACCTTTCTAATCTCTCATGGTTTTGAACCATCTCCTCTTCCACAATGATCCATAGCCATGCATACTTTTCAAGATGCAAACCTATGAGTTTGAAGCTTATAGTGCAAATGTTTTATTTTGGTAGCAAGTTTGTATTTTTATCAACTTACCAAACTAAAGATCATCATGCATGAAGGAAAATCAAACTTGCAACTTCAAATAGAGAAAAAAGATTGATGTATCACCATGAACAATTTTGAAATACAATAAGCTTCATCATATCAAGCAACCATGATCACACGTGTAATGTGGAATACTAAATAGAAAGAAAAAAATTCATCTACCCAATAAAATTGCATGCAACATTTTAATTAGCATCTAACATTTTCTTTTCTACACCTAAATATCATACCCACCAATTAATAGCAAAAACAATACAGTGCATGCAAGGAAGACTTCATGTGCATCATAATGATTGCAATGAGGATTAAATTTTTACGAAGAGATGAAAACTATCGATGGCCCATTTTTTCTTACCATTTTTAACAATCACCTATGGATATTTAGAGGTTGACTTAGCGCACAAAAAATTATAAAGTTCTTTATAAGTAGCACATAAAAATTATGAATCTCTCTATCAATGCTTGGAGGTCGAAGTATCACGCAAAAATTCTAAACCTTCTTATAAATGGCGCGTAAAATTTATAAGCTTCTCTATCAATATTTTGATGTTGACCTAGGGCGAAAAAATTAATTTTTAAAAAAAAAACTCTCTATAAGTAGCACACATAAATTATATCCTCTCTATGAGTATAGCGTAAAAATTATGAATCTCTCTATCAATATTTGGAGGTTGAAGTATACACAAAAATTATAACTCTCTCTATACGTACTTAGAGGTTGATAATTTTTACTTAGAGATTTTAACTCTATAAGTGGCGCGCACAAATTATAAACCTCGCTATCGATATTTAGAGGTTGACTTGCCACGCAAAAATAAAAAAAAATCTACAAGTGGCAGGCACAAATTATAAACCTCTCTATCGATATTTAGAGGTTGACTTGGCGCGCAAAACTTAAAAAACTCTACAAGTGGCGCACAGAGATTATAAACCTCTTTATGAGTGGCGCGAAAAAAAATTATAAAGTTCTTTATAAATAGCACGTAAAAATTACGAATCTCTCTATCAATGCTCGGAGGTCTAAGTATCACGCAAAAATTATAAACCTTCTTATAAGTGGCGCGTAAACATTATAAACTTCTCTATCAATATTTTGATGTTGACCTAGCGCGGAAAAAAAAAAACTCTCTATAAGTAGCACACATAAATTATGTCCTCTCTATGAGTAGCGTGTAAAAATTATAAATCTATCTATCCATATTTGGAGGTTGAAGTATACATAAAAATTATAACTCTTTTTATACGTACTTAGAGGTTGATAATTTTTACGTAAAAAATTGTAAACCTCTTTATAAGTAGCGCGTAAATTATGAATCTCTCTATCAATACTCGAAGGTCGAAGTATCGTGAAAAAATTATAAACCTTTCTATAAGTAGAGAGAGGTTGAAGTATAAATATTTCTATTAAATTTTATACATGTCACGAGTCTTTGAAGGCTCAACTACAAAATTTGATGTAACTGGGTCATCCAACAATATGGTGGTTCACTTTTGTATTGTACTTATTATGATTTGATTTTTAAGTTTGTCTGCTCTTTTGGATGTAACATTTCTATAAGTAGAGGTTGAAGTATAAACATTTTTATTAAATTTTATACATGTCACGGGTCTATGAAGGCTCAACTAGAAAATTTGATGTGACTGAGTCATCCAACAATATGGTGGTTCACTTTTGTATTGTACTTATTATGATTGGTTTTTAAGTTTGTTTGCTCTTTCGGATGTAACGATTATGCAATGTACTTCTTGATCCTATTATCAATGATTATATGAATGATTTTAAATTTCATCATCTCAACGTACTACTCATGAAAAAATTTGACCAACTTATAATTTATGCGCGCTGCTAGAGTTTCTTAATTTTTGTGCTTTAGGTCAGCCTCTAATAGAGTGTTTCTTAATCTCTGCGTCATATAGAGTTTCATGATACTACGATATTTTAGCATTCACATAAATTCGTAATTTTTATGCGTTCTTGATACAAAGGTTTGTAATTTCTGCGCGTCGCGAATATGATTTTTTAGTTTTCGCGCCACAAGTATCCACAATGGTTCGTAATATTTTTGTGCTTACAATATAGACATTTATGATCTCTGCGCGCCACTTATAGAATTTCTTTTAATAGAGAGATTCTTGATTTCTGCATCATATGTCAACCTCTATATATCGATAGAGAGATTTATAATTTTTATTGGACACAAGTATCCACAATGGTTCATAATTTTTGTATCCTTCTAATAGAATTTCTTAATTTTTGCGCTTTAGGTCATCTTCTAACAGAGAGTTTCTTAATCTCTGCGTCATATAAGTTTCATGATACTTCGATATTTGAGCATTCACATAGATTCGTAATTTTTATGCGTTCCTGATACAAAGGTTTGTAATTTCTACATGCCGCTTATCTAAATTTTTAGTTTTTGCGCCATAATTATCAACAATGGTTCGTACTTTTTTTGTGCTAACCTATCATAATTTGTACACTTTATTACACTACATGATATATTCATATATTGCACCATATCCTTTACATCCATGATTGATATATAAATGATGCTCCCCCGAAGTAATTTCTGTATGCTTATGACTAGCTTCCTCGGCTCATATCATCCATGATTAATATATAAATAATACTCCCCCTAAGAAATTTTCATATGCTTATGACTAACTTCCTTACCTCATAACAACCATAATTGATATATAAATCATGCTCCGCCGAACCCGTCCAACACACGGCCAGCCATCTAATTTTACTAAATTCTAAAATAGGGGACCATTAAGGCAATAGAAAATTAAGGTTAGAGAAGGGCATCCACCAAACGCTGCGTTTTGGTTCGGACTATACAATGCTTATGACTGAAGTGTTTGTCTGTATCACTACTTTCTCTCTCCCTTGCGATTTGTAGTAAATTCCCAAATCTCAAATCTAGGGTTTCACTCGCAAACCCTATCTCCCTCCGAAAAGGTACCGATCCATCTCCGGAGCATCAAATCCGGTACATCTCCTTCTCATTTCTCCGACTATTCGTCTAATTTCGTTCTCTTTTCCATTCAATTTCACAATTTCCAAATCTCAATTATCCCTTTTTTCTTACATTGTATTACAGGTTGTTGGTTGCAAAATGAAGCCTATCTTTTGCGGAAATCTGGATTTCGACGCAAGACAATCTGATGTTGAGAGGCTTTTCAGAAAATACGGGAAGATTGATAGAGTGGACTTGAAGTCCGGTATGAAATTCTCCATCATATGAATTTTTTGAGCTATAAGTTTACTTTTGAGTTTGTTAAATTATTGTTTAGTTTAAGTTTTAGCTTTAATGTGATGTTTCTGTAGCTCAATTAGTGATTTAGGACTAATTTGTATTGGTTTATTTTAGCTTATGTAATGGCATGAGCACTTGTTTGAGAGAGCTTATAGAAACAACTTACACGGCTTAAGTTGTTTTCAGGATAGTTTATTAGTTTATGAAAGTAGCTTATAGCTTATATGAAAATAGTAAACAACAAAATAAGTCCCTGACTTTGTAGTAAGACACTCTCATAGGTTTTTGACTTTATGAATATTTCAAAAGGTCTTTGATTTTATTAAACTGTCAAATTGGTCCATATATTTAACCACTTACTATCAGTTAAATCCTTATATTTTACAACTTACTATCAATTTGGTCCTTACTCCTTAACATATTCTTTGAAGGACTAACTAATATGAAAAAAATTTAAACCAAGACATTGGGCTCAAGTGGTTAACGAGCTCCCCTAGGACGGATCGTTCGGGAGAACCCGAGTTCGATTCCTGGTGGGAACAATTCTTGGCCAGACTTTCCTAACCTCGCGGTCGAACTCTCGATTATGGGGCCCCCTTTCCCCTGGAAACCAGAGGGCTAATACCAAAGAAAAAAATTAACAGAGTCAGAGAACTATTTAAGCGTGCCTTACAAAATCGGGGACTGATTTAGTGGTTTACTAATGAAAATACGTTGACTTTGTTAGTTTTTATCTTTTATTATAAAAATAACTGATACATAAGCATTTATATGATGAATGCTTATAGTTATAATTAAGCTGTTTGTACAAACAGTGTCTTACTGATTTTGTAGCTCATTTAGTGACATACTAGGTATTCTTTTACTAGGGCATGTCTTTTCAATTGTAAGTTTGGTAAATTGGGTGGCCAAGCATTATTTTTTTGGCTGATAATTGTGAGCAGTTTGCTTTGTTGTGCTGAATTTGCTGGATTTTTTTGCTAGACATGTTATTACTTGGTGGTTTGTTAGATTGTTTGTCCGGATAGGAAATTACCGTGGTAAGTTATGTTTTGTAAAAGCTGGGTCCCAGGTTGGTGAAAGGAGTTGCATGATGGATGGTGGTGTTTGACGAATTTGAAGTCAAGATGAAAGTCTCCTCTTGTGTTGAGTTGCAGTGGGGTTATAGTACTGTTTGGAGAAAGGAAAATGTTATGTACAACCATTGAAAGCAACTGTTTTTCAAAGAAATCGTTTACTCTTTTTCGATATCAATTTGGACATGCCCACAAAAATATTTTAAAATATAAAGAAATGAAACAAATTGTTTGCCTTGCATTTATACTAATGCATAGGATACCAAGTACAACTGTACAAGGGCTGATATTTTCATTTTCTTTTGGCCTTAGCTTTTTGAACTTTCTGTTTTCATCTTGAATTTCAATTGGAGCGTGTTTTCATCTTCAACTGTGATTTCCATTTTCATATGATTCTTAAAAGGGTCAAGATGATGTTCTTTGACCAGTTACTTTTGAGTGGATGTACATTTTGTTTTCCTTTAAAAAGCAGAAAAACTGTCAATAAAATATGAACCCCCATACTCAACAATTTCTTTGTGACAGGATTACTTGGAAAGTTGGAATGTCCATGCTCTTCTTGGACGGATGTGCTTCTCTGCATTTCTTTTATAGAATGTGCCCCAGCTTCTCCTTCTTGTATTTTTCCAGAAGAAATAATCTGATCTGCCCTAGCCTTGCCATTCTGCATTCCCTCAGCATTCATACTTTTTCATTCCTCATGACTTTTGCTCAGTGTTCAATTTCCGACATGTTTCAACATATGAACCATGATGATTTCGCAAATGTGGCAGGTGTTGTGGTACTTCCTGACAGTTTATTTCTGTTTTATGTTGAATTTATCTCATATCTGATATGCTGATGCGGCGTTCCTCCCCACACCATCTTCATGAAAGGAGTCTTCAAATGTGAAACTGAAACATTTCTGTGTGGTTTTATTTTTAACATTCTCGTTTTACAGGTTTTGCTTTTATCTACATGGAAGACGAACGTGATGCTGAGTATGCAATCAGACGACTTGATCAAACTGAATTTGGTAGAAAGGGGCGCCGAATTCGTGTTGAGTGGACTAAGGTACGTTGTAATAGTAAACTGCATCAGGGATCGCTAAACAATATTAATTGTATTGTTGCATCATGTACTTACTTTAAAGCTTGACACTTTGGGATCATTTTGATCAATCTTTTGGGAAACTTTACACCACATTTTGTTAGATTTTTCATTAGAATCAATATAGTTCTGGTGCGTTGTTCTTATTTGTGTGACACATGCACATGCATTCAAATGAACTTTTTATTGCAGCTTCTGCTTGTGTTATTTTCTTAATGAAGGATTTTGCAATTATTTAAGTCATCCTGTGTATTTCAACGTATTCATAGTGTTATTATATTATGATTTGTAGCAAGAACGCGACAACAGAAGGTCTGGTGGTGATTCAAAGAAATCTTCAACTAATACAAGACCATCAAAGACTTTGTTTATTATTAATTTTGATCCTGTTCACACCAGGACAAGGGATTTAGAGAGACACTTTGATCCCTATGGGAAAATATCAAATTTAAGGATCAGAAGGAATTTTGCTTTTATCCAGTTTGAAACCCAGGAGGAAGCCACCAAAGCATTGGAAGCAACTAACCTGAGGTTGTAATTAATTATTGAATAGTAATTATTTTTCCCTTTAGAAGTTTTATCCATTAGCAACTTAGTACATTCCACTACCTTAATGAAGATGAATGAGGATAAGGGGCTATATATGTTAATGGCTCATTTGCTTTATACTTGAATTGATGTGCAGCAAGTTTATGGACCGTGTTATAACAGTTGAGTATGCTATAAGAGATGACGATGTCAAAAAGGATGGGTACAGTCCTGATAGAAGAGGTCGTGGTTCCCCTGAGGGTAGGTATGGTCGTGGCAGGTCCCCAAGTCCTTACCGCAGAGGTAGGGGTAGCCCGGATTATGGCCGTGGTTCAAATCCAGCTTCCAGACCAGAACCAAGAGGAAGCCCCAAGTATGAACGAGCTGAAAGCCCAGTGAATGGTAGATATGATAGGTATGATCCAAGTAATTTTGTTTTTTTGGGTAGTGCTGTATACATCACATTATATTTTTACAATACTTTCACTGTTCATGTAGCCGATCTCCACCACCTCGTAGATCAAGTCCAGCTTCCAGACCTGAACCAAGAGGAAGCCCCAAGTATGAACGAGCTGAGAGCCCAAATGGGAGATATGATAGGTATGATACAATTAAATTGGTTATTTGCTTTGAAGTTTTTGTTTGGTATATATATATATATTGATTATATTACTTTTCATGTAGCCGATCTCCCCCACCTCGTGATAGGTCGCGGTCACGGTCACGATCCTGAGGCAGCTGAATAGAATTGTAATGTATTGTTGCTAGACCAAAATCTCATTTCATTCCAACTTATGTCAGTCCATAGTTTGGCAGCAAGAAAACCCAAACTTATTAATTGTATTTACTCTTATGTATGGTTAGGATCTAATGTGCAATCTGCAAAGACATAGTTATATACTATTAGATACAGTTATGTTACTCATCAAGTTTTATGGGTTTTCTTTTGAAAATTGATTAATTTAACCTTAATTTGAACCAAGGGTAATCCTCATCCTAGTTGCATGTTCATATATTGATAGGAGCCACAAACCTTCTTTAATCTTGTAGACACATCACACATCCTGCATATTTTGTTTTTACTTTCTATATATTACTTTTTTGCTTTGTCATTTTCTGAATCTTGGATTTTGCTCAATAGTGTAATTATTTAAAGTTAAACTTGGTTAATTATTGAACAATCAGTTGCAAGTAGCATCCTATGAGAATGAGATGGATCAACGAGTTGTCTTATTTGCTGTTTGGATCTAGTATTATTTTTAGGTTGGAGTCCGACTGGTCTCAAATTTCAAATTTTGAATCCGACTTTCAGATGTTCCAAAATAGTGAGTCTGACATGTTTATTTGGTGACAAGGCATGCTATTTTGTTATAAGGTTCTTTAACAGGACTTTTGTTGAGCAAGTTGAACTCAATTATAGTTGTAGGGTAACATGTTTAAATCTTTAACTAGATTACCGGTATATAATTTTATGAGTTTTTTTTTTTGTCAAGATTATATTTTTTTAAGACTAATGCTACCGTCAAACTCCCAGAGTTTTATCTTTTTGTTATTGATTTTTTTTTTTAAATTCTAATCTAAAAATTCTTTGAAATAAGTTGATTTGAATAGTTTTATTTTCTGTTTTTTAAAATTGTTACTTTTAGGACTTTTATCCATTTTCCTTTTAAATGTGACTTTTATTATGATAAATGCAAAATATAATTTAGGACCTTGATCTAAAGTTAGATCCATGGCAGTGCAAATTTCAGTTACCTCGAAGCTTTCCATGAATTTCAAATCATGTCATGACCTATGTAGCATGAGTACTCCTAAAATGGTGAAGTACTTGTACCGGGTACGTATCAGTACCGGATACTCCATGGTACTCGTATGGTACGCACCGATTTCGTACCCATTTTTATTTGGTTGATTTATGATGATGAATACAGAAAAAAATATATTAGCTGTTGAAAAATCTCTTAAAATATTATAATTTTTTATTATATTTTAATTATCTCTTATTTTTTATGAAAATAGTTGAGACGGTAGACAAAAAATTAAATCTTCAAAGCATGATGATAATAATTCACTTAAAAATAATTTTTCTAATATTTTATATTAATGTACTCATACTTTAAATTTTCTAAAAATGTCGTACCGCGTACCGGTACCGGATACTGGTACCGTACCCGTACCTAGGCAACATAGATCATGACCTTCACACTCACTTGGTCACTTGATTTGAAAATCTCAGTATCTTGCTTGCCTAAATTCAAGTCTTTGAAAATTATGAAATGAATTTGTGACGTTTTCTTCTCCCCTCTCAAACCAAGCGTACAATTAGATTTTACTTGTCAAGTATCATACATTCTTTTGGTTATGCTCCCCACTTGATATTTGACACAACATCTTATTTAAGTGAAGAATAATTTGTTAAAAGCTGATATGAAAAAAATTGTTGATGTGTCAAATTTTAAGTGGAGAATAGGACCAAAAAAATGTATGGTACTTGAGCTAAGTTTTCTCCTTAAAATAATTCATGTTTTTTAAGAAAATAATTTGTTATAATAGGTGTCAGTGGTTTACAACAATTTTTTTTCTTGTCGATGTTATAACTCTGCAGGGTAATGGCAACCAAGCAATGAGACCAGGATTTGCTACAGCGCATCTCAGCTGTTCATTAACAGATCGAACAGATCAGATTAACTCATGTACTCCTTCCTGACATAAATATAAGCAAAAAACACTTCAAATTTTGGTCACTATTATAAGTAAAAGTTGGGATCAGATTTCATGCTGTAAAGTTAGCCACTGTTTTCAAGCAGTTTTAAATTACAGCCGTCTGATCTCAAATGTGTGGTTCAGATCATTTTGAATCACTTTTTAACTTTATTGATCTGAACCGTCCGATTAATAATGGACAGCCGAGTTTGAAAACAGCGTCAAACTTTGTGGTTTTTAACTGCAGGGAATCTCAAATCCGTAAAAGTTAACTACTTTTAAATTGATTAATACTACTGTTCCTAATATATTCTTATTTAATTCTATTTTATTTTAGACATTTATTTCACTTTTACACTTTTCAAAATGGGTAATATAGTAAACTTAACTATGTTTTGCATTAAATCAAGAAAATTAACTACACTTAACTAAATTTCTTAAACACCGCGTAAATAGTTTTTTCTTCTTATATTTATGTCCGGAGGGAGTACAAATTACCGGAAATGATTACAGCCACACAATTCTAATCGGACGGCTCTTAGCTGTTACAACGTTCTGCTGTAACAGCAAGAAATCCGTTTCCCAAGCAATGTGGATTTCATGAATTTCACAAATATATGAAGCTTGATATTGAAATTTGCAGAACAAATTATCCTAAATGAAGCATCAACTCATTCAAATGAGGCAAACAATCATCACCGTTACCATACCACAATAGTTTACGTGGAGCATATATACTAGTACTATATCTGCAGATACAATATCAGAAAAGAATGAAAAATAAAAAATCAAAGCAGCATATAGCATAGTCTAATTACAATACAAACTCTCAATCTACTTAAAACAGTCTATGAAGCTCAGATACTTCAAGACTATCCGTGTCCAACACATATCCAATACTGATACGTGTCTGATACTTCATGATATTTACCCATAAAGTATCCAATATTTTTATTTATTTCGTTTTGGAAATATTTTCACCGAAACTCTTTAGATATATCTCTGATACTTTGTAGCAACTAATAAAGACACAATTGTCATCCCAATACTTACATTTTCAATATTTTGCTTCCTTGAAAACACCCTGCTAATCTGCTATTACCTCAACACACAACTTATGTAGTAGACTATTATCAATAACAAATTTTGAAGTAAATTAAATTAATACGAGTTTGAAGAAATAAGAAAATTCTGTTTTTGCTTTCCCTTTTCTCATATATAGATCTAATCTAAGGATATAAAAACTTCATCAGCTTCTAGCTTATAATAAATATAAAAGCAAAAAGAGTACATTCAGCTTAGAGAGTGTCAAACTCAAAACTATTAACAATAGCCAATAGAAATTCAACAATACAATCAAATCCAAATCATCAGAAGAAAATATTCACACAACCATACATGAATTAACACATTAAAATAAGTAAATCATCCAATACGAACTTACTTTCAATGATATGAAACCAAGCTTTCGACATAAACCTTAACACTCGACCACAAAGTCTTATCGGTAATTTTAGTTCTCTCTACTGTATTATCTCTCAAGTTATAGAGAATAGTTTGACTTTATTTATAAAAAGTCTAAATTAATTTAATTCAAAATATGTATATTCATCTAAATTGAGCAACTTGTTTCATTACCAATAAATTCTAAAACAAGGCATCAAGCGTTTGTAGTCCAACGGTTAGGATAATTGCCTTCCAAGCAATAGACCCGGGTTCGACTCCCGGCAAACGCATCTCATTTATTCTCAATAGATATAAAACAAAATATTATACTTTTTTTAACCTTCATTTATTCACTACTACCAAAAAGCTAAAAATGACACAATCTTCTAGCTTAACCAAGGTTCTGGGTTCGATCCCTTAGAGAGAGTTAAAACTCTTAGAGAGAGTTTGCCACCCATTTTGATCCCACAAGGCTCGATGAATTAGTCTCTGCAGTTGCGCGTAATGATACCAGGTTTACACAAAAAAAAAAATAGAAGCATTGATATGCATTTGAGCCATCTTTCAATTGTATTTTCTCTGTGTATAGAATGAATCGAACCTAAGACCTTAAGGAAAATCACATTCCTAGGTCCCAAGCAAATACCATCAAATTAACAAAAGTGGGTTTAAACTAAAACTTCCTATTAGGCCTTAATAATAGAAAATGCAAGAAAAAGAAGGCAAAATTTCACTAAGTACGTTGTATCTCAATTCAACTAGGAACCATAACAAAACACAGTTTATCTAAGAAAAATAAAAACAAAAGCAGCAAATAGCATAGTCTAATTACAATACAAAGTCTCATTCTAATTAAAACAGTCAATGATACTCATATACTTCAAAAGTATCAGTGTCCAACATATATCCAATATATTAAAAGAGAAAAAACTAAGATAAGCAATTTTGCCAATAGCCTCAAATGCTTCCCAGATATCTCCTTACTATCACCTCAACATTCATCTGAAAGGGTCCCAAAGATACCAGCGCCAAGACAAAACTTTAATTTTCTCCATAATCTTCTGAACAAGAAGAATATCCAATTATATATGCATATTAATTTGCAATGGTGTCTTTATGCTTTGCTTAAGTTATGCATAGATAACCCACCTCCAAACCTGAAAGTAGACTATCAATAACAAATTTTGAAGTAAATTAAATTAATACGAGTTTGAAGAAATAAGACAATCCTTTTTTTTTTTTTTTTTTGTTTCCTATAGATCTAAGGATATAAAAAAATCATCTTCAGTTTAGAGAGTGTCAAACTCGAAACTATTAACAATAGCCAATAGAAATTCAACAATACAATCGAATCAAAATAATCAGAAGAAAATATTCACACAACATACATGAATTAACACATTCAAATAAGTAAATCATCCAATAGGAACTTACTTTCATTGATACGAAACCAAGCTTTCGACATAACCCTTGACACTCGACCACCAAGTCCTATTGGTAATTTTAGTTCTCTCTACTCTATTATCTCTCCAATTATAGAGAATTGCTTGCCTTTCTTGATCATTTGCCTTTTTTTATCAAAATTGTTAGGCCGAACGTCATGACACGGGTTCGAACTCAGAATCTCACAATTATATGTGATTTAATTTCGATAGATTATCACTTCATAGACCAAAAAAAAAAAATTGTATTGAAATAAATTTTCATAAATTAATCAACTTTATTACAATTTATAATTACTCTATTCTATAATTAATCAACTTACTAATTTACTATTAGTAGTAGTACAGTACACAATACAACCCACTTGATTCACTCAAAACAAAATTACAACCCCACTTGTGCTGTTCTAAAAGAAAAAGACAATCACATACGCTCCCTCAACTCAAATTACAAGACAAACATCGATGGCATCTTCGTAATTACACCGCAAAAACCAGGTCAAATGTAACAAATTCAAAACAGTGAACTGAATGTAAACAATGAACACAGTTCTAAGATCTTCATCATTAACCTGTCTACTTCACACGTGTATCACTTCAACCATTTTGAAAAGTATTACCCGACCCCACATTACACGTGTCACTTTCCTGCATCTTGGTAACGTAAGATAAATAAAAAAAAAACAAAAAATCCTTAGCATTTTCAAATTTTAACTAATCCCAACGGTAACGTTTCTGTCACAGAACAATCTCAACCGTCCAATCACCGAATCATCTCAACATTTAACCCATCTAACCCAAATCAAACATTCACTTCCATTTCTTAGAGAAACTGAAAAAGTTCAAATTTTGAATTATGGGTTGTGATTAAATGTTATTTTTAAGAGCTTTTTAAGTTCCGATTCTCAATTATGATATAGAAGAAGTTACTGATTCTCATAAATTAAAGATTACGATTTCAATGTAAATTCCAGCTGTATCTTTTGATTGATGAGTTTGGAAGCATTTGCATTTCAAAAAGTGAATGTTATAAGCTGAGTTTTCAAAGCAAAGTTTTTCAAAGTTTGGTGAAGTGCTCTCTCTATAGACTATTGTGTATCTTTGGTTCTGTGATTCTGTGACTGTGATTGAGTTTAAAGTTTCAAGATTAAGCTATATAAGCTTGTTTTGTTAGTTACTCATTCTTAAAAGGTTAGTATTTTTTTTTCTTTCTTTTTTTTGCTTCTTTGCTTTGATTTAATCTCTTTTTTCAGGAAAGGAAAATTCTGTTTTTTTCTTCATTTTCTTCTCTTTTCTGTTTTCTTTTTCTAGTTTTTATTTATTTTATTTATTTTTGTGAATTTTTCTTCTATTTTTAAGCTATATATGTTTGTGGAGTTTCTAATAATCTAATTTCTATGTCTTTTTTTGATTTACAGGGAAGACAAATTGGTAATAGCATTTGATAGGATCAATTCTTTGAATATTCAGCAAGTCAAAGTTTGTTTGAGGTATATTCTATTTAAATTATTATTTTTTCTTTCTTTTCTCAATTTCTCATGAATTTTTTTAACCATTTTTCACTTCAGCACCATTTTTATTTATTTATTTAAGCAAAATAATGTTAATAGTAATAATTGATTATTGATTGGATATATACTTGTATTGCATACAACTTGTTGTAGATAGTGAGTTGTGTCTTCTCTTCAAAGTAAAGCTTATCTTTTTCTCATATTGTTAATTTGTTACTCCTATTTTTATGAGGACAAAGATGGAAAAACACATCTAAGAACTCTACTTTTTAGCAACTCTTTAGTAGATAGATATCATATCAAAACTTTACATTAACTATGTTATTCTTTCCACCAACCCTTCTAAAGTTGTTTCAATGACTAAAATGCCCTAAAAAGTAACACTTATTATATCTTTTACCAATTGTGAGGGGTGGAGCTTTTTAAGCCTAATGATTAAGATTTGTTTGTATAAAAATAATATCCACCGACGGCTTCTTAATTGAAATGTATTTTTATTGTTAGTAGTTACACGCCAATTCCTTCATTTTCATCAACAGCCATTCTCATAAACTATACTTTATCTTTCATGTCAAAATTTAATACTATGTTTTTGGAATTTTCCAAAGGGTATTAAATGATTACTTTCTAAAGTAAGAGAAATACTTGTAGGGTAGCCTCATTTTAGGTACATGTACATCACATTTTATGGTCAAGTCATGATGTGTGAGTAAACAAGCTTCTTGTGTGATCATGATATTCTAAAATACAATGATTTAAAAACCGGACTTGAGATTGAATCGGTACGACTTTTTGATTGATTGAACTTCAGTTCAATCGAGTGAGTTTCTTTTGGGAAAAAAGTAAACCGGTTGAACCAATCAAAGCAGTTCAACCTAATTCGATTTAGTTTTAATAGAATAAGAATCGACCGAAGGTAAACTCTAACCGGCATACAAAGTATTTCTCAATTCAACCAGTTGAACTGCTAAACCGCTAAACCGCCGGTCTGGTTTTTAAAACACTACTGAAAAGTTATATATATTGGCCCACTCTTTTATTATCTTTTTATGTATAAGAATTTTCAAATAGAGTCTTAATTTATAATTTACTGATTTTATGATAACTACTGCTCCACAACCTTTTCAATTTTCTATACAAACAATATCATTGCCTTTTCTACAAATTGGTATCTTGGTTTGGTCATTTCTTTGAGCTTAGTTTTCTTCTATTCTACAGCTTTGTTGATTACCATGGTGGAAGAAGGTAGAGTTGCTATTACAGTTGACACATGTTCAACAGAAGAATGGTTGTTGAACTCACAAGAACTTGTTCCTCTTGCTCTTACAAAAGCAAAAGAGGTAAAAGGGTTTCTTGTTAGATGGAAAATGATCATTTCAAAATTGGAACAAGTTCCATCAAAGTTATCCGATTTATCGAGCCACCCTTGTTTTTCAAAGAATGCTCTTTGCAAAGAACAATTGCAAGCGGTATCAAAGACACTAAGAGAAGCTATTGAATTAGCTGAGTTATGTTTGAAGGAAAAGTATGAAGGTAAACTAAGAATGCAAAGTGATCTTGATGCATTAATTGGAAAGCTTGATTTGAATTTAAAGGATTGTAGTTTGTTAACGAAAACCGGTGTACTTGGTGAAGCTACTTTGCAATTCAATGTTTCTGGTTTTTTAGCAGAAGAAGATATTGAAACACATGGCAATATAAAGGAACTACTTGCACGTCTTCAAATCGGTCATTTGGAATCGAAACACAAAGCTTTGGATAGATTACATGATATTATGAGAGAAGATGAGAAGAATGTTTTGGCTGTTTTTTGTAGGAGCAATGTTGCTGCTTTGGTTCAATTGCTTACAGCAACATCAACAAGGATTAGGGAGAAAACAGTTAGTATCATATGTTCTCTTGTTGAATCAGGTGGTAGCTTCGAAAACTGGTTAGTTTCTGAAGGTGTTTTGCCACCTCTTATAAGACTAGTCGAATCAGGTAGTACTTTTGGTAAAGAAAAGGCTATTGTTTCTCTTCAGAGGCTGACGATGTCGGAGGAAACAACTCGTGCTATTGTTGGACATGGAGGGGTTCCTCCGTTAATCGAGCTTTGTCAGTTTGGTGATTCTGTTTCACAATCTGCAGCAGCTTGTACTTTGAAGAATATCTCGGCTGTTCCGGAAGTGAGAAATGTTTTGGCTGAAGAAGGTGTTGTTAAGGTTATGATCAATCTACTCAGCAATGGAATTTTGTTAGGTACTAAAGAGTATGCTGCTGAATGTTTGCAGAATCTCACTGCAAGCAATGAGAGTCTAAGAAAATCGGTTATATCAGAAGGCGGTGTGCAGAGTCTTTTATCTTATCTTGATGGTCCACTTCCTCAAGAATCTGCAGTTGGTGCATTGAGGAATCTCGTCGGATCGGTTCCCGAGGAAACATTGGTTTCTGTCGGAATACTTCCTTGCTTAGTTCATGTGTTGAAGTCAGGATCGTTAGGTGCGAAACAAGGCGCAGTGTCGGTTATATGCAAAATTTGCAGCACAATTGAGATGAAGAAAATGTTAGGTGAAGTTGGTTGCATACCTCTATTGATCAACATGCTTGAGGCTAAAGCAAATACTGCTAAAGAACTTGCAGCACAAGCAATTGCAAGCTTGATGATTTTGTCTGAGAATCGAAGAGAAGTTAAGAAAGACGATAAAAGTGTGCCGAATTTGGTTCAATTGCTTGATCCAAGTCAACAAAATACTGCAAAGAAATATGCAGTTTGTTGTCTTGCATCACTTTCTTCATCTAAGAAATCCAAGAAGTTGATGATTTCATATGGAGCAATAGGGTATTTGAAAAAGCTTATTGAGATGGAGATTCCAGGTGCTAAAAAGTTGCTTGAGAGATTGGAAAGAGGGAAACTCAGAAGCTTGTTTAGCAGAAAATAGATTATGATGCTTTTATTTTTATTGTATTGTTATTATGATGCTTTTTCTTTTATCACTTTTGTTCTTATCAATGTTATTGTTTCATTGTCTGAATGAAACAAGTAGTTTAGAATGTAAAACTGTGGAATTCAAAAGATTTGGTAATTTGTGTAATCAATGTTTAGATTATATATTTAATCCATCTTGTTACCTGTGTAATCAATGTTTGAATCTTTAGATTATACTATACTTTTGAAAACTAGTACTAGTACTACTATTCTTTTGCACTGTGATTTTTTTATTGACTTTTTGACAGTAATAAATCAAATTTTTTAAAATTTGATTATTTGATTTTCTTTTGGACTCTTAAGATGATGAATTATTATTAAGGACTGTCAATATTTAATATTATTGTAACTATACTCTAAAGTATTCTTGATTATTCTTAACATGGCATATTCCTTGGTAAATAATTCTTTTGTAATTAATGTTTGTAATTGTGGAATTGACTAATATATAACCAGAAATTCTTGTATGGATACTCTCTTAATAAATATGAAGGTTATCTTCATTTTCTTAAATTTGGAGTTATGGTAAAATCCAAAAGGGAATAAAAATTCGTCATTTGATTTGGTTAGCAACAACATGGAGTATTTGGCGAATGAGGAACAATAACATTTTTAGAGGTGAAGTAGCAGATTTTCAAGGTCTGTTTGAAAGTATTAAAGTTATCTCTTGGTATTGGTTTTTAGGGAGAGCCGGTCGTATTTGTAATTTTGCTTTCTTTAATTGGTGTAATAATCCCTTAATGTGTCTTAGTAGCATTTAAGGAACTTCTTATTGTGAATGGTAAGGATTTGAGTACTCATTGTACTCCTTATTAATTTCATCATTTGCTTATAAAAAAAACACTCCACTCTTACACATAATAGATAATATAATAAATTATTCTTTTTTTTTTTCTTTCAATAGAGAATATAAACGTACATATGTGTATTTAATACCTAACTTAAAAGTTTTTTTTGAATGGTTTTAATTTCTTGTTGAATTTTTTTTTTGAATATGTTGAACACACAAGTTCCATCAAAGTTATCAGATTTATTCATTTATTTATCTGCTTATGTAAAGAAGCCAAACAGAAGTTTTGGACAAGTTTTTATAATTTTTATAATATTAATTAATATATAAGCTTTGTTAAGAATATAGATCCTTAGTTAATCAACTAGAGTTAGTTGATAATGGAATCGAAGGGATAAAGATCATAAATGTCGGCAAGATAGAGTGCATAAGAGTATTCATGAGGAAGATACTCATAGAAATTCATATTGAATGAATATAGATTGATAAAAGAATGAGTAAAATGTACAATAGAGTGATTTATTTATAGAGCTACTTGGAGTAACTAACTCTCTAACTAACTTTATAATCTTCTAACCAACTTGGTAACCTATCAACTAACTCTAGTTGATTAACTAAGGATCTATATTCTTAACAGCCTCCCTCAAACTCAACATTGGAAAATTTACCAATTTGAGTTTGAATTACAATTATTCTCAAAGTTTGTGTGAAAATTGCAATCTAAAATTGCATTGCTGCAAACATCATGATGAACCAACCAGGTCAAGCAACTTCAAGTCCAAAAAGCTACTCCTTTAGCAAAATCCACATAAGGCTTTTGTAAGAATCTCTTTCATTACCATCAATGCTGACAGATGCTAAGCAACTCAAAAGGAGCAGTCCTATAACTCCAATAACCTGATACAACCATATTCAAAGAATATTCAAACCAGTCCTTTGGCCATGCTATAACACTAGCTCAAAACTTTGTATGGTGTAGTATGTATCAAATACCAACAATCAATCATCAGTATGTAGGAGAAATGGATCGACTAGAATGAATATCAGAAGACCAAATAGTATTGTGCCTTAAGCAGATAGGCATCAAACATGGCAACAAACCACTAATATGAAACTGAGAAATTGGATAAAGCTAAGATCCACAGCCAAATCAAACCAGCAACAGTTACAGCATACTTTCAACATTCCATAGTGTAATTTTCTATGCAACCAAATCCCAAAACAATTTCTCCAACAAATATGTATTCACTCACTGACTAAATGGAATGAAACCCAAGTTGATCAGCAAGAATGGACAGGTAACTTGAAGCACAAACTAACATATACCAAGAGGATTTGATGTACCTGAAGCCATAAGCAACTAACCATCAAACAAGCTTGAACAATGTTGCAGAACAAAAACTTCTATATTGTAATAGCCTCCCTCAAACTCATAGTAAGAGAATTCTTGGTATGAGTTTGGATTTTGGAATACAAAGCCCAAACATAAAATGACAAGAACATCAGCAGTATAAGCTTCTAGGAAATCAACACAAAATCCATTGAATTGAGCCTCTATGAGATCAATATTCATTTAGTAAAATTCAGTAGGGGAAGCACTAATTAACTTGTTGCTGATCTATGATGCATTTATCCAAAACTTGAAATAACACAGTAGCAGTGTTTGACAACCTATGGCACCATAATTGTTGAGTAAAGCACCACAAAAAATTGATTCAAAAGAGAATAATGCTTCTGGATTCTCGAAGCTATAATTCTCCGTCATCTTCTTCCCATGCTCTGTCAATCTCAGTTGAATCTTGATCTTAATTCCAAGAACAACAATCTCACCATGAATCAACTCAAATAGCAATAATATTGTGTCAGCTCTATCTAAAATTCCCTTATACTGCAAAATCAACGGCGAACAGAAATCATGGTGATTGCCGCCGGGATCGAAGACGAAAACACAAACAGTGAAATATATCGAAATGAACTTTGATAGAAAAGATAGCGTAACAGAACTGTAAATCATTGCCATAGTTCCACCAGGATCAAAAACAGTGATGCATAAACCACGATGGGGAAAAAAAAAGTGATGCTCTTCGACGAAGGCAGTAGCAAATCAGAAAGTAGTTCACCTTTCTTGCCGTTCGGATCGTGATCTTGCAAGAATCGGACGTTTCCGTCGTGTTGACGCTCGACCTTGATCGGAGAAGAGAACGCTTGTACACCGGATTGATTCTGCAATTTCTGGCTGACCGCAGAAAGTACCAACTCAGTTTCGAAATCCTTCGAATGCTTGTCTTCTTCCGAAACGGTGATCAAGAGATCGGCATCGCAGCAAGAATCACCAAGAAAACAACGTATCTCCCCAATCTTGATGGAGCATCCATCAAAATCTGGTGTCATTGAAGGAATAGAAACCCGAATAATTGGAGTTGCGAAGCTGCCAAAAAGAATTGAATTTTGTGAAGTTGAAGACTCCAAATTTTGAGTAGAAGTGTTGAGAATTTCAACATCGACGGATTCATCTTCTTCACAACTTTCAGAATCGTAAGCGGAAGCGCAATCTTCGTCTTCATCCCTCGGGTATCGCTCTGATACCATGTTAAGAATCATGGAATCGAAGGGATAAAGATCATAAATGTCGGCAAGATAGAGTGCATAAGAGTATTCATGAGGAAGATACTCATAGAAATTCATATTGAATGAATATAGATTGATAAAAGAATGAGTAAAATGTACAATAGAGTGATTTATTTATAGAGCTACTTGGAGTAACTAACTCTCTAACTAACTTTATAATCTTCTAACCAACTTGATAACCTATCAACTAACTCTAGTTGATTAACTAAGGATCTATATTCTTAACAAGCTTTTCAAGTGACAAAAACATTAAGTAAAAAAAAGTGACAAAAACATTTCTTTAACATTGGGCTTTGCCCAGAGGCGGCTATGGTTCAAATGCTGTATGGGTCCTATTATTCGCACCTCCTGTTTTGCCAATAGACTATGCTATAGGGTTATTTTATTTTATTTATGGCAAATGCTAGGGAAAAATCTAAGAAATTTAGAAATAGAAATGTTGTTTCATGCGAGTATAGTTCAGTTGGTAACAAAAACATTTCATTATATATTCGAATTAAAAAGTCCCTACATTTTCATATCAAGGAGTGAACTTTTACCCAGTAGACAACTTTTTTCGTTCATTTTTAAAAATTATTTTAATAATATTTATTGAAGTGCTGCAAATAATAGATTGCAAGATAGAGTGTTAATATAGTTAGGATGTTTATTCTATTACATTGTTTTTGCTTAAAAAAAGAGTTATTGAAACTAAGTATATACTAGTTATTATTATTATTATCATTTTTAGACTTAATATAATTTTTGTCATTTTTATGTCAATACTTTTTTTATATTGGATCAATTCATAATGAGACAAGGTAATGAGAGTGCAACTTAACTCAAAAATAAAAATTGAGAAGCTAGATTTGATTTATAAAATTTCAAAACATAAAATCAATTAATAATCCAACACAATTTAAGAAAAAAGATGTAATATATCAACACTAGTTCATAATTAAAAACTAGAAATTAACTTTTTAATTAAAAAAATTGGGCCGAGGAAATTATTATCAATTAAAATTACATGACTTATGGCCACTTTACAATGGAAATTACAAATTCATACTCTATGAATACTTAAAATATATAAAACATAGGATATTGATCATGAAAACCCATTAAAAGGGTGAAAGAAATCATCATCAAACTCAACAAAATCATTTGAGAACCCATACATCATATCCTTGTGATCAAATTCATCAAGTGTTGATGATATAGTAATAGTACTAACATGCCTTGTAGAAATAGAATCATCTAAAGTGGGATTAGGAGAAAGCAAATTATCATCTAAGGAAGATGAGGGAACATCATCCTTATACTCCAATGAATTAGGTGATGAGGAAAGAGATGGTGATGTTGATAATAATGATGATGATGATGATGATAAAAATGGACATTCTTGTTTTGTTGGATTAGGGAATGTGTTGTTAAAGCTAAGCAATATGGAGGAATTAGTGTGAATATTAGGATCAAGTATGATGTGAGGGTTAGACATGTATTTTCCACAAGTGTGGTGGCCATAATATGTGGTCTTATATAAGGGAGGTTTTTGTTGAATTCTATGCACTTGTTTGGTTGCTAGGCAACTTTGATCATACTTGTGAGTACACCTATAGACATAGTAGTTCCTGCATGTATCAAATTGAATGGGAAAAGGGAAATTTTTAGGATTGTTTTACAATTATTTGAAAATAAATTATGGAAGTAATCATATTTTAAACAGCAGTGCTATATATAGCGAATGACTCTTCCCAAAAATTTCACGATGCTGATGTGTTGGTTTATTAACGAGAGAATAGTTTAAATTCCTATTTTTGTGGAAAACATGGTTGATCTATGTATTTGACCAGCCAATCACAACAATTCGGGACAATTCGTGAAGTAGTTCTTTCGCTGTATTTATCATTTCCCTATTTTAAATAATTTTAAATACTAATAATTAACACTCACCTTGAGTATTGAGAATTGTTGATCTTTTTCTGGCCATACTTTCTCCATCGATGTCCATCATCATCTGTTGGAATTTTTGTCACCTCCTCCCATGTTTGTGTAGTGTTTCTGCATGCATAATTTAATTCTAATCATCAATCCATTCAAAAAGTAATTATCGAAGACTGTTTCTAGTCTCTTATTATAAGAATCTCCAACAAAAATTACGGTTGGTATTATAATGAATAGATAGATCAAGTTAGTTTTTTCGTGAATATCCAACCAAATTATGGTGGTCGACATAGTAATGAATACTATATATATATATATATATATATATATATATATATATATATATATATATATATATATATATATGAGTCAGGATCCGTTGACACCAACTAGTTTGACACCAAATGTTACACCTCTCAATAACGTTTTAACCGATATAAATTTTATAAAATCCACCGTTGGATTGAAAGTTTACATCATATAGATCATTTGTGTAAAATTTCAAATAAATCCAAAATCATTTGATATGTTATTGAGATACATCAAAATTAACGGTTTTTGTATTTTTTTAAATGCCGTTAATCTTTATGTGTCTCAATAGCATATCAAATGATTTTGGATTTGTCTGAAATTTTACACAAATGATCTATATGATGTAAACTTTCAATCCAACGGTGGATTTTATAAAATTTATATCGGTTAAAACGTTATTGAGAGGTGTAACATTTGGTGTCAAACTAGTTGGTGTCAACGGATCCTGACTCTATATATATATATATATATATATATGATGACTCTATTTAAAAAAAAAAAAAGAGTTGTACAAATATATGTATCCTTAAAAAAGAAATAGTGCAATACGAGATGATATAGTAACGTTGTTGCACGGGTACTCCGTTTTAGACAGAGTACCGGTACGCGTATGGTACTCCCATGGTACGTACCCTCAAAGTACCGAGTTTTTTTTTTGTTTTTTCATGCGGGTACACGCGTGGTACTTCCGGGGTATGCGCGTGGTATTCTCAGGGTACACAAGTGGTACATATTTCATCAAAAACTATTCTCATTTTTTTTTCAACACTTTTCAATCCCATTCTTTTTTTATTTGTTTATTTTTTTAATAAATATTCACTTTAGTTTAAAATTAGAATCGATTAAGTCTCCTTCCCTTTTTATTTATTTTTAAAAGTAGAGCCGCATAGTCTTACTACTACTCCTAATTTCCTAAACGTGTAAATCACAATATAACTACTTTTAAAGTTTGCTATTTTTTATGTTTAATTATTTGCTTTAAGAATATAATTTTATTATTGTAACTATATAACTATATTAAAAAGAATTATACGAACGTACCCGTACCTTAGTTTTTTTAAAAATGTCGTACCCCGTACCGGTACTAGTACCGGATACCGGTACCGTACCCGCACATATGCAACATAGGTTTAATATGTACAATGCATAAATATATTTTTATTATTTGATCAATAAGCTTCACTATGTTGTATGTTCTATATGTGTTAAATTATATATCTCATTTAATTGATTATAAAAAAATAAAAATATATATATATATATATATATATATATATATATATATATGAAGGAATCTCTTGGTTTGTTGTAGTCACATGCTTTGGCATGTAGTGAAATACCTTAGTAAAAAAGGTAATGCCTTCAAATTTTGCAGGCATTACCTTTTTAACTAAGGTATTTCACTACATGTCAAAACATGTGACTACAACAAACCAAGAAATTCCTTCATTATTAAGCACTAGGTTAACTTTTGATTTTCGAGAGGGAGATCATCTAGTTTTAAACTAGAATAATAATCTCTGTCGTTTGGGTAATAATGTTTTAGACGTTGCTCATTGACTGTGAAGGTTTCATTGGATTGGCTCTTTATTTCTATTGCGCCACTTTGGAAAACTCTAGTGACTTCGAATGGTCCTGACCATCGGGAACGGAGTTTTCCAAGAAATAATCTTAATCTAGAGTTAAAGAGGAGCACAAGCTCTCCTTTGAATTCTCTCCTAAGTATGCGCCTATCATGCAATTTCTTAGTCCTATCTTTATAAATTTGAGCATTTTCATAAGCATTCAACCTAAGTTCTTTGAGCATTTTTATAATATATATATATATCATTTAATTTAACGGTTAGACTCATTAATCTAATCTAATTATGATAAAAAAACAGACTTATCTCAATTATACACTATAGTCTTGACCTAATTTAACTTTTTAATTAAAAAAATTGGGCCGAGGAAATTATTATCAATTAAAATTACATGACTTATAGCCACTTTACAATGGAAATTACAAATTCATACTCTATGAATACTTAAAATATATAAAACATAGGATATTGATCATGAAAACCCATTAAAAGGGTGAAAGAAATCATCAATATCAAACTCAACAAAATCATTTGAGAACCCATACATCATATCCTTGTGATCAAATTCATCAAGTGTTGATGATATAGTACTAACATGCCTTGTAGAAATTGAATTATCTAGAGTGAATTTAGGAGAAAGCAAATTATCATCTAAGGAAGATGAGGGAAAATCATCCTTATACTCCAATGAATTAGGTGATGAGGAAAGAGATGGTGATGTTGATAAAAATGGACATTCTTGTTTTGTTGGATTAGGGAATGTGTTGTTAAAGCTAAGCAATATGGAGGAATTAGTGTGAATATTAGGATCAAGTATGATGTGAGGGTTAGACATGTATTTTCCACAAGTGTGGTGGCCATAATATGTGGTCTTATATAAGGGAGGTTTTTGTTGAATTCTATGCACTTGTTTGGTTGCTAGGCATCTTTGATCATACTTGTGAGTACACCTATAGACATAGTAGTTCCTGCATGTATCAAATTGAATGGGAAAAGGGAAATTTTTAGGATTGTTTTACAATTATTTGAAAATAAATTATGGAAGTAATCATATTTTAAATAATTTTAAATACTAATAATTAACACTCACCTTGAGTATTGAGAATTGTTGATATTTTTCTGGCCATACTTTCTCCATCGATGTCCATCATCATCTGTTGGAATTTTTGTCACCTCCTCCCATGTTTGTGTAGTGTTTCTGCATGCATAATTTAATTCTAATCATCAATCCATCCATTCAAAAAGTAATTATCGAAGACTGTTTCTAGTCTCTTATTATAAGAATCTCCAACAAAAATTACGGATGGTATTATAATGAATAGATAGATCAAGTTAGTTTTTTCGTGAATATCCAACCAAATTATGGTGGTCGACATAGTAATGAATACTATATATATATATATATATATGATGACTCTATTTAAAAAAGAAAAGAAAATGAGTTGTACAAATATATGTATCCTTAAAAAAGAAATAGTGCAATACGAGATGATATAGTAACGTGGTTTTGTTTAATATGTACAATGCATAAATATATTTTTATTATTTGATCAATAAGCTTCACTATGTTGTACTAGTATGTTCTATATATGTGTTAAATTATATATATATCTCATTTAATTTAACAGTTAGACTTATTAATCTAATCTAATTATGATAAAAAAAAACAGACTTATCTCAATTATACACTATAGTCTTGACCTAATTTAATTACATACCTTCTTCTTTTGTAACATGATCCTCTGGTGGTAGAAGTACTCATCACCTTGCAACTTTTTTCCAAATCAACAGATCTAATTATTGGAGCAATGGAGGAAAAATTCTTTTGTATTTTGCTATGTTTGTCCAAGAGGAAGAGGACATTGTTAAAGGAATTGAGGATGTTGTTCACAAGATGTTCAATAAATATTGTTGTCAAATTATTAGTATTGATCATAAATTATTAGCATACTCACACCCTCTCATAACCTCTTCCATTGCCTTTCCATGATCCTCCTCCATATTTCTATTACACTTTCACTACTATATCCTATTTCTCTCCCTCTTAATTTGGCCTTTTTCAATCTAATAAAATCTAGATCTGAAATTTAAAGACTAAACTTTGAATTAAAATATGTCTTTATTATAGACCGTCCGATCAAAATTAAATGGTCATAAACACATGACCGCACGACTGTAGCTGTCACCAACTGCATAGCATGTGGTCCCTATTATTCTCTTTCCATGTATCTTCCTCCAACTTGTTACTTTCTAGAACAAAAAAATTATTCTACATAATTTTATTCAAAAAATAATAATTCATGCATCTTAATCTTAATTACTATAAAAAGTAAATAAATACTAATTCAGATGGATCTTGGATGTTGGCACCCAATGGCTGAGTGTGAAGATGTATTGCGTGATGTCGTAGTGATTGTGTCGTTCGATGACGTTATTATTAGGAAACAACAATGTGAATGCACTATGATTCATCCTTTTTGTTTTTAGCAAATTTGAATTTGTATTACATCAATGTACTCTATCAGTTTGAATGAATGAATATCCTTTATTTTTAGTAAAAAAAAAAAAAAACAATGTGAATGCACTGTGTTTAATGTTTTTTTTTTTCGAGAAGTACTAAATTTATTGCTGCCAAAGTAGTACAATGTGACTAGTGAGTTCCGGGTGGTGCGGATCTTGGCTATTAATTCATTAAATAAATAGTTATTTCTCGTAAAAATAAATTAAATTAAATAGTATTTACAATACAAATCTTGTGAATTTGCACGTTTTGGCTATAGCACATTCGATGAGGGTCAATAATATGATCTAATGGTGATGAGTTTTAAATTCCTGTAAAAATAAATAAATTAAATAGTATTTACAATACAAGTCTTGTGAATTTGCATGTTTTGGCTATAGTGCATTCAGGGTCAATCTAATTTAATGATGATGAGTTTGGGAAAATGTATAAGATTTTAAATTCACTCTTCATAATTAACTACATTGTAAACAAAATATGATAGGACGTTTATGACGAATTTAGTGACAAAGCCTTTTAAAATTGATAAAAGTATATTTTAGTAAAATTATTAAATTTTGATTTAAGTTTGATGTTAAATATGTTTTAGGATATACATTTTTTTATTTATTAAATTAATGTAATCAATTTCGTTTAATATTTATTTTTATTTTTATAAATCGGGTATCTTCTGCGCAACTACAAAAACGAAACTTAAATGAGTCACAAATTCTCCCTAAGAGTTTATACATTGTTGTATGTCCAAGTCAAGAATCAAACCTAGGATAATGGTTAAGATAGAAGAGACCCGTGCCCATGGGCAGAGCCAAGGACCAGCAACCCTTGGCAGTTGCTCGAGCTCTGGCAAATTTATTTATTTATTTATTTATTTATTTTTTGTATTTTTAGGGGTTGGTGTAAGACAAAATTGAGATTTTTAGTTAATAGATAGAGCAAAAACCGAGATTTTTTGTTCAAAACTGACAATTTTAGAAATTAGTTTAGGGCACAATTGAGATTTTTTTATTAGGCTATTTATATATGCTGAATATGAAATTTTGCTTCTAACTCTACCACTTCCCTTGCGCTCTTATCTAAGTGCTCTTAGGTTTAATATTTATTCTTCGATTGATAAATCTAATAACTATGAGTCAATATTAATTTCAGATGAGATTTTGGTAATTTTAGTTTTGAAATTTGTGAAATAAAAATCAAACCTTTAATATATTAAATCAAATAGAAGTTTAAAATGTTTCTTTAATCAAATAGAGGATTAAAATTACCTCTTTAGAACTTAAGAGTGTATTTGAACGAGGGATTCTAGAAATTCAAGAGATTTTAAATACTAGGCAATTCAATTGATTCAATCGAATTCCCTTGATTTTCGAATTCCAGTGATTGGATAAAGTGTTGAAATTTCATCAATTGTAAAATTTTTTGTTTGGGTAATGTAATTGAATTTCTTTCATTTAATTTTATTTATTTTAATAAAATCGGCCTAAACCCAAAAAATTGGCCGAAAAACCGAAAAGATCGGCCGGAAAACCTAAAATTGGCCAAAACCATAAAATCGGCTAAAAAACCTAAAATCGACTATCAACCATTAAATCGGCCAAAAAACCGAAAAAATCGGCCGAAAAACCTAAAATCGACTGATAAACCTAAAATCGACTATAAACCATAAAATCGGCCGAAAAACCTAAAATCAGCCAAAAACCATAAAATTGGCAGAAAAAACTAAAATCGACTATAAACCATAAAATCGCCCGGAAACCGAAAATCGACCAAAAACCATAAAATGGGCCGAAAAATCGAAAAAATCGGCCAAACACACCTAAAATCGGCCAAAAACCCTAAAATCAAACGTAAACACAAAATCGTCTGAAAAACTAAAAATCGACTATAAACTCTAAAATCGGCCGAAATCCAAAAAATCAGTCGAAAAACCAAAAATCGACCCTAAACCCAAAAAATCGTCCGAAAAACCTAAAATCGGCCAAAAACCCAAAAATTGACTATAAACCCTAAAATCGACCGAAAAACCCAAAAATTGGCTATAAATCCTAATATCGGCCGAAAAATGGGTTTATAGTAGATTTTTTGGTTTTCGGTCAATTTTAGGTTTTTCGGCCGATTTTGGGGTTTATAACCGATTTCAGGATTTTGGGTTGATTTTAGATTTTCGGCCGAGGTTTTTAGGTTCAGGGACGATTCTAGATTTTTCGGCCGATTTTAGGTAGTGATTTTACTAAAGTAGTCATTTTATTTATAAGTAGTGATTTTGGTTTTACTAAAGTAGTGATTTTATTTATAGAAATACTCACCATTTTAAAAAAAGGAAACAATTTTGAAATAGCTTATGAAGTGTTGATTATAAATGGGTTAAAATAAAATAAAACAAAAGTACTAGAGATTGGGGGTTGAACTCACAACCTTGAGATACTGAGACTTTAAATCAGGCGTGCCAACAACTAGAGCAAGATTCATTTCTTGTTTCAAATTCGCAACAACTCTACTTGACTAGTGTTTTACACAATGGGCCGGAAAAAAATATTGAGGCCCCCAAAATTTGGGTGATTGGATCCTCTCCTTCACTCTCATCTCCATCTCTCTCAATCCTCTCTATTTGTCTCTTAATTTCAATCTCTCTCTTCAATAAAAAAATTTAAAATAATAATGAGAGAGAGTGAGATTAAGAGACAGATAGAGAGGATTGAGAGAGATGGAGAGGAGAGTGAAGGAGATAATCCAAATCCAAAATTTGGAGGCCCTGGACTCGGACTCTGTTTGCCCTGCCCCAAAACCGGCCCTGCTGATACATAAAAAGAAGAACAACATTTCATATATACCATAATAATGATGGTTGCAAAAAAATTTACCATTGAACCAAAATATGCCTGAGTTGAATAAGTATGAGTGATGTTATTATGCGGACTAAACTAACTAACAATACCTAAGATTATAAAAAAAAAAAAAAACTAACAATACCTAAAAGCGGGTTCTTTCATGTAACTAATGCCCTTGTACTACACTAGGGTTTTACCCGTGCTTCGCACGGGTGGATTAAATTTAAAATTAAATTTTTATAATATCAATGATAAGAATTTTGGGAGATTAAAACTTAGACTAAAATTATGATGTATTATTGAAAATATTTTTGTATAATTATTTTATGATAAATATTTTGACTATTAGAGATGATAATGGGTAAGGTATGGTAAGAGTACTATGATACATATTCTCATACCCGCACGTTGAAAAAATACATGTCTCCATTCTCATACCCGTTTGGGTAACAACTTTTGTACCCGTGTCCAGGGACGGACATAAGGGGGGGCAAGTAGGGGCTGAGACCCCCCCCTCTTGTCGTATTTTTTTTTTGATACACTTGTTCTAGATACATATATACACATAAATTGATATTTGAGAGATGTGTTTAAAGATTAGTAACTACCTTTTGGTGCAAAACATGTACCCACAACATAGTAATTGTAACAATTTACTTTAAAATATTTTGATAATATATATTATACATTACTAAAGTCCAAATTTAATTAAGTTAGTTCTGATTATTTGCTACAAGTGAGAGATTATTTTCTGATATGAAGATTGTGAAAAATAGGTTGAGAAACAAGATAGAAAATGAATTTCAAACTAATTATGTGATTACTTACACCGAGAGAAGAATTGCTAAAAAATTTAATACAAATTCGGTTGTAGATGAATTTTATGATATAGAGCAATGTCGTGTACAATTTAGATAAACAATGTGATGTATTTTTTATTGAGTATATTTAAATATTATTATAATTATTATTTATTTAATATTTATTATTTAGTTATTCCGGCCTCCCGTTTTATAGATTTATGGATCTGTCCCTGCCCGTGCCCATACCATATGGTACCTAAGTATCCATATCATACCCGTTACCCGCATTTTTACGAAAAACTCATCGATCAATTATAAAATATCACATAATTTTAAGAGAATTAAAAAAAATTAAGAGATTTTAATGTCGACTAATGAAAATTATAAACAAAATCATTACCAACCTCATGCTAAAATTCATATATTTGTTGATATATTCACATTGAGTTTGCATTATCTTATAAATAAACATTTTTATTAAAAATGTATAAGGTTTAATAGAGTTTTATTTTTTAAAATTGATATACATATTTTATTATATAATAATATAAATAAAATAAATAGATATATATTATGTGGATACGTGGGTATGTGGTGGGATATAAAATAAATTGATATACATACTCGCACCCATACCTGCTCATTTTTATGGGTAATTACTCATATCAATGTCTGTATCCAAATGTGGGTTTTACTCTACCCGTTGCGAGTATTTTTTCCGGGTGCCCACTGTGGATGGGTCAAATTTTCATCCTTATTGACTAATCATATTTAAGAGACACGTAGTAAAGAAAATACACAATATTTTTTAATAATTATTGACTATAATTTGTTTTGCAACTATAATAAAGAAAATACACAATTTCTTATTAAAAAAATACACAATTTTTGTTTTTTAATGTAGAGCTGTTAAAATAGACTAACTTGTTTGGTTGTCTTGCCAAACCCGAATATATATAGAGTTTGAACCTTAAAATATTAGCCCGATTCTTTTTTATGGCTTTTAGCCCGATCATAATATTCAGTTTAAAATACGGGCTAGCCCATATGGGACACATGTAGCCCGTTATTCGTATAAAACAAAAAAAAAAATTTAAGTTTTTGAATATAAGATAATGCATTATCTTATATCTTTTTTCCCTATAATTTCTTTTTTTTTTTCAAGAAGTTGATCTGAGAAGTAAAATTTTCGTTGCAAATATATTTGTTATTTGAATTTTATATGTTTTCCCTTTTGTAATCACAACATAAACCTAATCGGTCTCTTAAAATATGATGGTTTAAATATCAACAAATACAATGGTTTAAATATAAACAAATATTAATCAGTCTCTTAAAAAATAAAAGCTGAATATTTTTTGGGTTTCAAAAAGTTTAAGAATTGTATCCTAGTACAAAGTTAAATAAATAAATAAAAAATCAATTTATTAACTTTAATATTAAGATTGATTATTGACTCATTCTGATTAAAAGGAAAATCCTAATCATAGAATGTATTTGGACAATGTAAATGGAAAAAATATATCACAATTTTTTTTACTAAAACAACTGGCAGTAAAAACTACTTCAGAGCATATCGTTTCATGTTTCACCGAGGGAAATTGAAAGCAGGTTTGGTCTCAATGTTTTATTTTAATTTGTCCAGACTTGGGTTTTTATACCTTAGTAAATAATCAAACATGCAGGTACGCAAAATATTAAGCTGTCACAATAAATCTAATCGTTAAGTTAAATTAATCTGCATTACATAATAAGATGAAAAGTATGCACGAATCAGAAACATTTCACCATTTTTCTGTTAAACATTGATGACCCACAATTACTCTAGAAAATGTAATCTTTAACTATATTCTGCACCATACGTACGTACACAAACAAATGAGATTAAACCCCATCATCACTTGTAAAATTCAAAGTCAGTATCAGGCTTCTTCACGTTGGTCCTGTAACCCTTCTCAAAGTCCTTTGGCAGTATGACATATCTATTCTTACGAACAGCATGCATTCCCGCTTCTTGACAAATAGCAGAAATCTGCAGCACAAACAATCATCAAATAAATAATTAATGGAGGCATCCTTCTAAATGGTTTGGTTTTTGTCTTATTGTATAGTAGTCAATTTTCATTCGCGGTTAAACATGTTAAGATTATATGATTACAAAGTATTTCCCTATAATCCAATTTAACTACACAAACATATTCCGACTTCATAAAGAAACATGGTAGTTTTCTTTCTAACACCAGTTTTCAGTTCAAGTGAAACTATCAAAAGTAGCATCTTATTTTTTCAACTACTCTTAAACTATATATTTGATACATTATGCCAAATTCTAAAAGAAGCTATCAACCAACTATTGGGGCATGTTCTAAATAGTCTTGTTTTAAACCTCACAAGATGATGGAATGCAAGTGATAAACAATAAATTTTGATTAGATGAATCATCTACGGTCCTAAAACTTATAAAAAGTTTATTTTGCATAAAACAATAAACATGAAGATCATCAGATATGAACAAACCTCAGCAGCACTAATTTTGTCAGGACGGGAAACATAATCCTCTAGGTCCACCTCATCACTCAAATTCATTTTGGCTGTGCAAACCTGTTACAAGTGAACCATTATGATGCATTCTTAAAATTTAAACATCCATAAAATGAACAATCTCAAACTTTGATTCATAAAATGCACGAAGGTTATTGATGAAAGACAAAACATAATAGTGTCCATTTTCTTACCATGGAGCAGAACTAATAAGACCAGCCCGATCATTGCGACAACTATTTTGTGTGAATTCTGGCTTGTTGTTATATGCAGTGCCTGAAGTAAGAAGCTGTGCAAATAACCAAGCAATTGCGATGGAAAATAGAACTGTGAATCGGTCAAATGTAGGCTTCTTGGTGCTTATATAACGATGAAGATACCGCGGTATCGTATAACACAATAAACACATTTAGATTTAGCATTAGAATCTAAATTTAAGATAATTATATCATGGATTTAAAATCATTATACTTGCCTGAGAGATGAAAACCATCGAAATTAGTCCTGGAAGCCCAACTTCAACAGCTGATGCCAGATGCAACAGTGATTGGAATAATTAGAGTACAAGAATCATATCATATAAACTTATAATCCTCAACTCACGTACTAAACTTATAGAAACTAAATTACATGAAACAATAAAAGTAAGATACAAGAATACAATCCTCTTGAATACAAACTTGCATAATAATTTATACCATAGGGAAACCAAGATGATAGAGACCAAGTCCAGTGAAAGTTACACAAGGGACACCACAAAGTGGGCTAAGGAATCTGGCAGCATTTCTCCATAAGCCTAAGAATCCCATAACCATTTGGAAACTTCCGCTTATAATCATGGCACCCTGTATTCCCCTAATTGTCTGAGTAAACCTCTGATAAAATCAACCATATGGACAAAATCAGCAATAAAATAAACAGGGAAATGAACATTAACAAAAGAAGAATCATTGACCTCATAAGGATCTGTATACCCAATTCATCAAAATCCTTGTATATATGCAGAACATACATCCAGAACCATACCTGGAATCTAACACCATCCTCACAATCGTATTCTTCAACCCAAGTTTTGTAAATATTTATTTTATCATAAGCATATGGTAGATGAATTTATTTAAATTGTAGTTGTTTAAAAGCAATAATTATTATGAAAAATCCCCAATGCCAAGCATTTTGTGCAATAACCCAAACAACACCAGTAACACCTGCAATTGCTCCAAGAGTTGAACTAAACAAAAGCCTTTTTTTTTAATAGGCAAATTTTATTGAATAAAACCCAAAAGCAGAAGAAGTGCTTGATGGGATAAAAGTACAAGAACAGGGAAACACAAAAAGGAAACGCCCTGGAAGATGAATCAACAGCAACCGAAACACCTATAAAGAAGCAATAAAAAACAAAAACAGCAAAAGAGGAGGAAAACGAATCACAGATAGCAGGAGAGAACACTGCAGAAAAAAAAAAAAAAAAAGTGCTGGGTAGGCACATCCTAGTGCAAAGCCCAAACTGCAAAGCATCAACGGAGGAAGCAGTCTCTCAGGTTCCAAAGCATGTGTAACCCAATCTAATGTAGTATTAACGAAATTGAGAACAGTTGAAGCCATCATAATCTAACTATATCAATCAAATAAGCAATGAAACCTCAAAATCACTCATGCATAAGCTTTCAAGCTAGTCAAATTTCATGAAATTGTTAAATCAAGAAAAAATGTAAATCTTGCAAAGTATGCGAAAAACAAACATAAATACTCTGATAAATTTCATGATTTTCTATCAGATTGAAGAATGAATGAATGAATAACCCAAACGACGTGGCGTACCTGGAGATTTAGAGCAAACAATCAAAAGCAAGAATGGTACCAGATGGTCTATAGTGTAACTTTAATCATGGAAGCTGCAAAGAATCAAAATACACAAAAACGAATGAAAAATATCCATTAATGACAAAAACATAGAAGCAAATCTTGGTGCTGAAACCACATCATGTATCGTGATAAAAAAACAAACACGTTGAGTTCACAAACAGCAAATACAATACAACATGTAACTAAACAAAGGGTTGAATCAAATTTTGATTTAAATCAATGAAATAACTCGATTGTTAGATGAAAAAGAAACAAGATACAAAATATACAAAATAGAATTACAAATAAAACAAGAAATAAGTTCAAACCTTGAAATGAAACAAAGAATTAAAATCAAATCCTGCAAAAGAAAAAAAAAATCACAAATGAACCCTTCAATTAAACCACCAAACAACCAAAACACACAAAATCTAATGAGAAGGAGAAAGAATAAATAAGGATAAAAATTGTAAAAACAATACACACCTTGGCATCAACCACAAACAAAACATAGACAAGCCTTTCCTCCAACTTCCTCTGAAACAGGTATAGCAGCTGCTTCCGAACAGTAGTGTGAATTTTTCCACCCTAAAAACGAAATCACCACCACAACAAACAAAAAAGAATAACAAAAATCTCAAACGATATATAAAAAACAAAATCACCACCACAACAAAGCAAAAGAATAACAAAAATCCCACACAACACAGCATAACAAACAAACACAAAAATCAACAATAAATGAACCATAAATCAACAATAAAACAAGAAACAAACCTTACCATCAAGAAGAACCATTCCCTCAGATAACCAGTCACCTCCCAAATCCTTGTAACCCTAACCTTGAAACGCCAAAAAGTTCTTCCTGGCACCGCATCGTACAAAAAATGGAACAACAAAATCACGATCAAGCCAACAGGAAAACACAAGACTTTTTATTGATGGTAAGAATGCTTTGATCACATGATAAAAACAATCAAAACAGCAACCTTAAAAGAGAATGGTTGTTAAGCAAAACTCACCTTGTATGCACAAATAGGTCGGACATAAACTCCTCTGCAAAAACAGGGCAAACATGAAGAAATATGAGAGATAAAAATGAGCACAGTCAAAAAACAAAACATCAAAACAAATCCACAAAACACAAAAACAAACTCAAAATAACAAATCCAATTCCAAATAAAAAGCAAAACATCAAAATAAATCTAAAACCAAATGAAACAAACCTTAGTATCAACAAGAACCATTTCAACCGAAGTAGAATAAAACAACCTCCCAAAGCTTAGAAATCTGGATCTTGAACCTCCAAAAGCTTAGAAATCCGGATCTTGAACCCCCAAGTAGTTCTCCCAGGAACAACATCGGACAAACAATCAAACCCAGAGGAAATTATCTGGTTTGATATCTCTGTGCAGTATGTAATAAGAATAACAAGAATCTCAAACAATATGTAAAAAACGAAATCACCACCACAACAAAGCAAAAAGAATAACAAAAATCCCACACAGCACAGCATAACAAACAAACACAAAAATCAACAATAAATGAACCATAAATCAACAATAAAACAAGAAACAAACCTTAGCATCAAGAAGAACCATTCCCTCAGATAACCAGTCACCTCCCAAATCCTTGTAACCCTGACCTTGAAACGCCAAGTAGTTCTTCCCGGCACTGCATAGTACAAAAAATGGAACAACAAAATCATGATCAAGCCAACAGGAAAACACAAGAATCAACCACAATCCCAAAACCGAACAATAAATAAAAAATCATCAATAAATAAAGCAAGAAAATAAACCTTGGAATCAAGACGAACTCAGATAACCAGTTACCTCCCAAATCCTTGCGACCCAGACCTTGAAACGTCAGGAAGTTCTTCCGGGCACTGCATCGCACAAACCTACCAGCCATCTGAGACAACCCCAAAACAAACAACAAAGAAAGAGAGAGCGAGAGAGGGAGAAAGCGAATGAATGAAAACGAAACCCAAACCCATCCATATATATCAAAAAGGAGACAAAGGAAATCGAAAAGGAAATTGAAAAGGAGATAGAAATCGAAAGTTTTCTGCACAAACCTTTCCGCCGAATCCAGACAAACCCAAAAGGAGAACGAGAAAAGCTTACAGAATGAAAAGGGAACGAAGGAGACCTGAGGAAGGAAACAAAGAAATTAAGTAACACTCGGGGCGCGTTAGAAGAAAAGCCTGTGAGAACTGTCAGAATGGAAAAGGCATTAAATGGATCCAAACAAAACAGGAAAAGGAATGAAAGAAACGAGGAAAAGGGAAACGGGATGGAAGTTTTGGAATGGTGAACAGGAGCAGAAAACCCAAATTTTGCGATCTACAGTGTCACTTTGGGCGTCTCGGACTGTAAGGTTTATTGATTATATACAAGTATCTCCTTTCATATGCTTTAAAAAAGTTAAACTACTGAACATTGTAAGCACAATTCTTGAACACCTTTTTTATAAGGAAATTAAAGAAACTAGAATTATCACATAAAACATATATAAACACATCTTCATAGAATTCAAGTAAACTTTATTTATGAACCATTTTTTCTGCAATTTTAATACCACATAATCCTCCTGTAGAAATACATGTCAACTTTATTTACAAAAACACCCCTTTTCTAACTTGAAAACTACAGGCACATGTAGACATAATTGTCAACTTTATTCATGAAATGAACTTGAACTTAAAGATCATGCACAGTACCAGTATCAATACATACAAATCCAACTTTGTCCATGAAACATTGTTCACTGGAAATACATCCAGCTCAAATTTATTTATAGAAATTCTTTCTCAAACTTAAAAACAAAGCAAACCAACCACCTGTAGAAATACAGGGCAAATTTATTCATGAAAACAATTCTTGAAACTTAAAAGTCATGCACACATATCCTCCTGGAGGACTTTATTCAAAACAAACTCAAATGTAACTTAAGAACGACACACTTTCTGCAGACAGAGAAGCAAACTTTATTCACGAACACGGTACTCCAAATCCAGTGATTTGTCAATAGTTGTTTCCTTGATTACCAACTTATCCTCTCTTGGAACCATTGAGTCTCGCTGATTTTTGACATGAAACAAAAAACAATTTCATTAGATAATTCCAGTAAGCTAAAACAGTTCAAACATTGAAAACAAAAAAGCAGCAGCATCAAACTTTGAAAAGTAATAAATTCAGGCTTACAACTATATTTATAAAGCATCAGAAATTCTGAGAGCATCAGAAATGAAAGGATCATTATTAGATATAAACGACGCTTCTCAATTAATTAATAACCATTGAAGAAGACATTAGCAAACAACATTATAAGTGTTGGAAATCTGTCATTATACTTACTCAGGCTTCCTCATCAATCTGTTGCATGAGAACTTCATTTTTATCACTTTCCCAAACGACTCCATCTATTGTCACCTTCAATTCATCTGGTACTTTGTCACCAAGACGGAAAACTTTTGTGCTGTTGCATTGTGTGAATGACACTTCTTTCAAGGACGAGAAACTTAAAGTGAAACTCCCCGAGTAAAAGCTTCCGAGTTTTGGTAATGAGCTAAGGGTCAAAATACTAAGCTCCATGAATAGCATCTCACCTTCATTTGGTTCATCTCCCTCTTTGGCCACAATTGCTATTATTGATTTACAATTGACCAGCTTCATCTCCTTCAGTACAGTCAATGTTTTAGCAGTTGATGATGTGAACAAGTATTTTATACCATGACAATTCTGTACATTAAGTTTTTTCAGTTTGGAGAAGGACACAATGGATGGTGTCAAGTTTGTCAAACTGTCACAATACAAAACATGTATGGTTTGTAGATTTTCAACGAATGGACGCATCCAGGAGTGTTCAAATCCAATGGATTCAAGCTTGGGCAGATTCTTAAGCTCCAATGTCTTAAGCTGTGAAAGGATTTTAGTATAGTCTACATCAGGTGTTTGAGCTGGGAATATCTCTATGAAGGCACTATGTCCCACCAAAAGGTACTTAGTGCTGGGTAGTGGCACCTTGGAATGAAAAACAAATGGAAATACATCTGTTTTATCATGAAAGCACTGCAATCTGAGGATGTTTAATTCTTGGAGATCAACATGAAGTTTTCCTTGCTCCATCATCTTGGCTTCTTCCTTACCAAGCGTCAGCACCTTAAGGCTCGGAGTAACCTTGGATTCAAAATAAATAAGAAAGATGACAAGGCAAATATTAGGATTTAATGTATATATCTAAGAGAAAAAAAAAATATATAGTTTTCAAAAATTATGCCAGATAACAGTACAAAAAGTTTATTGCTTTACAAAAATAAATTAATGCAAAGAAAATTATGGTCTAACTGTGACCAGTGATCTAACATATCTACTACAGTGATATAATATAGAACTCCATTAACTAAATCATGAGAATTAAGAAAATTGGCAAGAGTATTAAATTTGTTACTAGCAATGATATTGTTTTTTTAAATTTAAAAGAGTGGGATTAGTATATGTACTCCATGATAGTCTTATTGCTTCTTAATTAGTTAAAAAAAAAAATGAAAAACAATTAGGACTGTAAAATTCTTATATTTACGAAATAGAGGCACTGATATAGATAAGTTCTTGGGGGTAAAATTGTTAATGGGCTTTTTGTTTATATAGAACTTGGAGGTGAAACTCTGAAGAAGTAATTCAATTATACAGGTAATGAGCCATTGATTATTAAAAGGCTTATTTATTTAACTAAAATGCTTGCTGCAATATCATTCAAACATATAAGAATCTTAATCAAAAGGCAACACGAGAGAGTTGACATTTTTCAACGACTTATCAATTAGAAATCTAATGACTTTTATCCCATGTAATTGCCTTATTAATGATAAAGTAAATTTTAAATTTAACAATGCTGTTATTGATAATTTAGCAATATTTTGCAAAATATTGTAAAAATACGACTATAACAAGGACATAAAAAATATCTAAAAATGCAAGATGTCATGATAACCATGAGAATCCACAATCGTGATTTTTTTTCTTCTTTAACAAGGATCAATGGTAATCGTAAACTAAAATATTGTGTATCAGTTCCACAATATACCATGACAGTATTAGAATTTTTTTCCAACTCTTTGGCCCTCAATATCATATATACTATGACTGTATTAGAAATTTCTATCTCTATATAACATAGTTTTATAGACATAAATACAGTATAACGTTAATCACAAAATTGTAACATGAGGAGGAGAATCTATACACAAAAATAACGAAAAACAACAAAATGCAGAAACTGAGGCAAGGGCTTTCATCGTAATAAATATCAAAATAACAAGCATACCTTTTCAAGTGAGACAAAGGTTTGTTGGATTGTTGGAAAACTATCTTGATATTCTGAAGGTAAATCTCGAGAACTTTGGACTACTGTTGTGAAAAATTTCAGTATCGGACAGTGCACAACATGTAATTCTTTTAAGATAGGCCACTCTAGAATGTGCACCCCAGGATAAATGCACCTCAAATTGTATAAATTCAATAACATCAAATATGTTATCTTTGGGAAAATAGTAATCACTTTATTTGCATCTTCAGTGTCTGTTTCTTCCTTTGCAACAATTTCTAGTAACTCTTTACAGTTTCCCACATAGAGCTTTTCAAGAAGTGGAAGGCCAAGACATCCTTGAGGTCCAACCTTTGTATTAACAAATATTGCCTTAATAGAATTACAGTTCCGTACTTCCAATGTTTTTAGGTTACTTAGGAAAGGAAGTAAATGAGAAGGTAGTACCGCATCTGCTAAAAATTCACACCCTTCCACAACCAAAGAAATTAAATTGCAAAAACACCAGTTTGGGACTGTCTCTGACTTGAGCCATATTGATTTCAATAAATGAGAATCCACAAAAACTAAATGTTCCTGGGAATGCAAAAGAATAAAGACATGAAAATGCTAATTAATACTTATTCAAGGATGAACATTATTGATTGCATAACTATTATTCGTATTTTTAAATATTGTCCTCCAATTTTTTCTTTGTTAAATTTCGTTCATCATTTTACCTCAGGAAGCATTTTGCTTAGTATATGTTGTCATGCATAATAGACAACCTTTGAGTTAAAGCAAAAGTAGAAGCAATAATGGATTTAGATGAAGTCCTTACCTGTTTTAGAAGAAACAACTTTTCTACTGAGGCGTTAAGATTATTGTTGTACAAGACCAATTCATCATTTAAATCAGGCAAAGCTTGAATTCCTTGGAAACAGTTTGCAATTATCTCCCCTGAAGAAAAAACTTTTAGCTTGGGACACTGCCATATGTACGCTCGAGTCAGAGACGGTAACTGCAAACTACCATTGCCAGAATAAAAACATTCCAGGCTTTTTAAAGAATTTAGATATATGTAGCATAGCTGCTCAAATTTGACCCCTTGAGAAGTTGTTTGATCTTGCTCTTTTGCCACTATTTCTGTAATTGATCGACTTTCCTCTACGGTGATCTTCTCGAGGGCTTTCAACACCTTAGCCATTGAGCATGTGAATAAATACCTCAACCCATGACATCCGCTTATATGCAATTCTTTCATACAGGAGAAAGATACTGCACATGGAGAATGAATTAAATATTTCAAATCAGGACAATTGGTAACTTTTAAATTGTGGAGCTTCTCAATGACTGTGTTTAACCATGAGTCATCTAAATTGATGTATTGGAGCTCAGATACTGTGTCCAATGTCAATATTTTCAACTGTCCAAGAATCATATGCTCTCTACTGTTGGTATTTTTTATGAGGAATATCTCAAGACTATTGATCCACCCTAACTGTAAATCTTGTAGATTTGGTGCCTTCTCAAATATTTCTAGAGGCAAGGAAGGCTTCTCATTCTCTTCAACACCATCAAAGCACAGCAAAGTTTTTTTCAAATATATGAGATCTTCCGATTCTTGTCCTATCCTTAACACTGAAAGGTGTTTCCAATCAAGACATAATTCCTCCAGCATGGGAATGGCCTAGCATAAACAAAAACGAGTAGAATTAAAAAGTTTGATATTTCATAGGTGAAAAGCGCGTAAATAAAATAAAAGAATTGTGAAGGCAGGTTAAATCTAACTTACATCAATATTTGGGATAACAGGTTGTCTATTAGTTGAAGTACTATGTGCACCTTCAAATAGCTCCAACTTAGGACTACCCATCAGAGTGATACAACGTAACTTGGGACACACTGCAGTAAATATTCCAGGGTAAAAGTATGTGAACTCTGGCAACTTATAAAGATCTAATGAGGCTAAATGAGGGAATAAAAACGTTTTTTCTAAGCCTGTTGCTACATCTTCCTCTCCAACAATTTCTCGCAACTCAACACAAGATTTAACTTCAAGTTTATCAAGCATTTTAAGATTTTCAGCAAGAACTGCAGGAAATAGAGTTTGTATACTTTTACAACCAATAACACTGACTTGTTTCAGATTTTGAAATTGTAGGATTCCTTGAAAGTTCTTCTCCCAAACAAGTTTCAACTCCGACAGATCTTCCAAAATCAAATTGTTTAATTGGGACGGAATTTCATCAGTGTCATTTTTAGCAAAAATTACCTCTACCTTGTTACAATTCCGTACTTCTAAATCTTTTAAGCTGTTTAAACAGGGAAGAATATTAGATGGAATTGCATATGGTTTAATATCACAGTTGACAAGCTTCAATGTTCTCAGGTTGTAAAACCAACTGTTTTGGGTACAAAGTCCATCTTGCCATGCTTCGAGTAGCTCAGGATGTTTGGAAAATTCTGACCCGTCCATTCCTTCGGAAAGCATCTGTAAATATTATATATAAAAAAATTATTATCAATGTATTGTATTCCAATGCTTTCCCAGCTAATAAACTACATAATATTATTGGTACAAAGTTTCCACCACCGTTTAGTAATAACTAATATCCTCCGGGGAACCTATTGGGCAAATAAGATGAGTTATCCTCTCAGCCGAATTTTTTCCACAAGCAGGAGTTAGATAAGGAACCCCTGACCACTTGTTCAAGGGATTCAAATCTCTTGCCACTTGGAACAATGAATTGGTATAGAATGAAAGTTATTATTTTGTTTCTTTTTGTAGTATCAATTAATACGAACAAAATAGTATATTAAAGTTGAAACTCGGTTCAAGATAACGGTTTTTTTTTTCATTTAAAGAGTGGTCAATTGCATAAGGTTGTGGTCAATTGAGTCAATCGACAAAAAAAAAAAAAAAAAATTGTTCAGTCAGGAGTTTTTCATAAATTGATTTCTGTAATTAATAGCTTTGGTTCTAGGTTATCTAAAAAAAAAAAAATCGGCTTGACAGACTAGCATATATTCTTTACATTATTAAAATATATTATAACCTTTTTCTACACTATATACAAAAATGTTCGATGAAATACACAGGATTGGAATTCATTTGCTCTCTTTTTTCTCACAATCAACACTATTTGAAGATAATAAAATGGCATGCAACAATCGGAGTCATAATCTGTTGATTTGGAAGAATTCTAACCTGCAATAGAAAAACTCTTTTGACCGAAGCATTAAGGTCATTATTGTACAGGACCAATTCATCATTTAAATCGGATGAATCATCAATTCCTTTGAAAAAATTTGCATCTATCTCCCCTGAAGAAAAAACTTTTAGGTTGGGACACTGCCATATTGACACATCACTAAGAGACGGTAACTGCAAACTACCATTGCCCGAATAAAAGCATTCCAAGCTTGATAAAGAATTTAGAAATATGTAGCATAGCCGCTCAAATTTGACCCCTTGAGAAGTTGTTCCATCTTGCTCTTTTGCTATTATTTCTGTAATTGATTGACTTTCCTCCACGGTGAGCTTTTCGAGGGTAGTCAATGCCTTTGCAACTGAGCATGTGAATAAATACCTCAACCCATGACAATTGCTTACATACAATTCTTTCATATAGGAGAAAGATACAGCACACGGAGAATGGAATATTTTTTCCAAATCAGGACAATTGGAAAGTTTTAATCTGTGGAGTTTCTCAATGACAATGTTTAACCACGAGTCCTCTAAATTGATGTAATGGAGTTCATATACTGTGTGCAATTCCAAAAATTCTAATTGTCCAAGAATCCCGCGCTCTCTACCGTTGGCATTTTTAGTGAGGAATATCTCGACACTATTGATCCACCCTACCAGTAAATCTTGTAGATTTGGTACCTTCTCAAATATTTCTAGAGGAAAGGTAGGCTTCTCTTTCTTTTCAACATCATTAAAGTACAAGAAAGCTTTTTTCAAATATTTGAGATCTTCTGATTGTTGTCCTAACCTTAACACTGAAATGTGTTTCCAATCTAGAACTAATTGCTCTAGGATGGAAATGGCCTAGCATAGACAAAAATGAGTAGAGTTGAAAACGATGATAGTTCAAATGTGAAAAGCACGAAAGTAAAATAAAATAATTGTAAGGCAGATTAAACGTTACTTACATTAAGATTTGGGATAAGGGGCTGTCTGTTAGTTGAAGTACTAATACTTTCAGCCTCACCTTCAGCATGTGCACCTTGAAATACCTCCAACTTAGGACAATCCACTACAGAGAAATAACTTAACTTGGGACACACCACAGTAAATATTTCAGGGTAAAAGTATCTGAACTCTGGCAAGTCATGAAGATCTAATGAGGTTAAATGAGAGAATGAAAACTTTTTTTCTAAGCCTGTTGCTGCATCTTCCATTCCAACAATTTCTCGCAACTCATGACAGGATTTAACTTTAAGATCATCAAGCATTTTAAGATTTTCAGCAAGGACTACAGGAAATAGAGTTTGTATACTTTTACAACGAATACAACTGACTTGTTTCAGATTTTGAAATTGTAGGATTCCTTCAAAGTTCTTCTCCCAAACAAGTTTCAGCCCCGATAGATCTTCCAAAGTCAGATTGTTTAATTGGGACGGAATTTCATCAGTGTCATTTTTAGCAAAAATTACCTCTACCTTATTACAATTCCGTACTTCTAAATCTTTTAAACTGTTTAAACAAGGAAGAATATTAGATGGAATTGCATATGGTTTAATATCACAGTTGACTAGCTTCAATGTTCTCAAGCCGTAAAACCAATTGTTTTGGGTACAAAGTCTATCTTGCCATGCATCGAGTAGCTCAGGATGTTTCGAAAATTCTGTCCCGTCCATTCCTTCGGAAAGCATCTGTAAATAATATTTAAAAAAGTTTAATATCAAATGTATGCAATGCATAATATCAAATGAGTCACTTATGTATTGTTTGATGAAACAATGCCACGTCACTGAACCTTTGCCACATCACGGTTAATTTTGTTGACTGATCTAGTGAGGGACTAAAACCTATGGGTTTAAATTTTACGGGGGCGAAATGAGAGGACTTTTTTTTACAAGGACCAAAACCCAAATTCGCCAATTTTACAGGGACTAAAAACACCCTTTACCCTATTCAAAAAAACAATTCAATGAAGTATACAAGATTCGAATTCATTTTCTCTCTTTTCCATCAATTAACACTATTTCAAGATATAATTTTCACGCAACAATTGAAGTCATAATATATTGATTTGGAAAAATTCTAACCTGCAATAAAAAAACCCTCCTGACTGAGGCATTAAAGTCGTTGTGCAACACCAATGGATCATTTGAGTCGGACGAAGCTTGAACTCCTATAAAAGATTTTGCATCTATCTCCCCTGAAGAAAAAACTTTTAGGTTGGGACACTGCCATATGTACACGTCACTAAGAGATGGTAACTGCAAACTCCCATTGCCCGAATAAAAGCATTCCAAGCTTGATAAAGAATTTAGAAATATGTAGCATAGCCGCTCAAATTTGACCCCTTGAGAAGTTGTTCCATCTTGCTCTTTTGCTATTATTTCTGTAATTGATTGACTTTCCTCCACGGTGAGCTTTTCGAGGGTAGGTAATGCCTTTGCAACTGAGCATGTGAATAAATACCTCAACCCATGACAATTGCTTACATACAATTCTTTCATATAAGAGAAAGATACAGCACACGGAGAATGGAATATTTTTTCCAAATCAGGACAATTGGAAAGTTTTAATCTGTGGAGTTTCTCAATGACAATGTTTAACCACGAGTCCTCTAAATTGATGTATTGGAGTTCATATACTGTGTGCAATTCCAAAAATTTTAATTGTCCAAGAATCCTGCGCTCTCTACCGTTGGCATTTTTAGTGAGGAATATCTCGACACTATTGATCCACCCTACCAGTAAATCTTGTAGATTTGGTACCTTCTCAAATATTTCTAGAGGAAAGGTAGGCTTCTCATTCTTTTCAACTTCATTAAAGTACAAGAAAGCTCTTTTCAAATATTTGAGATCTTCTGATTGTTGTCCTAACCTTAACACTGAAATGTGTTTCCAATCTAGAACTAATTCCTCTAGGATGGAAATGACCTAGCATAGACAAAAATGAGTAGAGTTGAAAACGATGATAGTTCAAATGTGAAAAGCACGAAAGTAAACTAAAATAATTGTAAGGCAGATTCAACGTTACTTACATTAAGATTTGGGATAAGGGGCTGTCTGTTAGTTGAAGTACTAATACTTTCAGCCTCACCTTCAGCATGTGCACCTTGAAATACCTCCAACTTAGGACAATCCACTACAGAGAAATAACTTAACTTGGGACACACCACAGTAAATATTTTAGGGTAAAAGTATCTGAACTCTGGCAAATCATAAAGATCTAATGAGGTTAAATGAGAGAATGAAAACTTTTTTTCTAAGCCTGTTGCTGCATCTTCCATTCCAACAATTTCTCGCAACTCATGACAGGATTTAACTTTAAGATCATCAAGCATTTTAAGATTTTCAGCAAGGACTACAGGAAATAGAGTTTGTATACTTTTACAACCAATACAACTGACTTGTTTCAGATTTTGAAATTGTAGGATTCCTTCAAAGTTCTTCTCCCAAACAAGTTTCAGCCCCGATAGATCTTCCAAAGTCAGATTGTTTAACTGGGACGGAATTTCATCAGTGTCATTTTTAGCAAAAATTACCTCTACCTTATTACAATTCCGTACTTCTAAATCTTTTAAACTGTTTAAACAAGGAAGAATATTAGATGGAATTGCATATGGTTTAATATCACAGTTGACTAGCTTCAATGTTCTCAAGCCGTAAAACCAATTGTTTTGGGTACAAAGTCCATCTTGCCATGCATCGCGTAGCTCAGGATGTTTCGAAAATTCTGTCCCGTCCATTCCTTCGGAAAGCATCTGTAAATATTATAAAAAAAAATAAAATTAACAAATGTATCATATTCTAATGCTTTCCCTACTAATAAACTTCATAATATTATCAATAGGAAATTTCTATTGCATTTTAGTGATGTTTATTGGGCACACAATGTAAGTTCTTCCCTCCCAACCGAGGGAAACTAGTAGGTACAGGCATGACCGGAAAATAGTCGAAACGTGCAAGTATGGGTCAGAGCGGCTAAGGAGGATCAAACTGGAGTTTTAACAAATTTGTCAAAATAAATCTCACCGGCGGACAGGGGGTCCCTCATGTAAGCATGGTTCAGGAATGTGTTTGATAGGGTTTAGGTATCATGTTGAATGAAGGAAAAATAGAAAGTCATGGTAAAATCGTGTGCTTGATCTACACACCGGAGTTGATCTTATATAGGCTCAAGGCAAGAAATACAAAAAATAAATATAGGAGATACTTTCCCTATTTACATGATATGATATGCATATACAAAAAATACAGAGACTATAATATATTTTCAGCGCTACTTAATTGTACTTGAAAAGAATATAAATCATTTAATAAATTCATTAACATAACAACAACTTTTTTTTTTTTTTTTTACAGGAAAAGCAGTATACACCTCTTTTTTTTTTAACAATCACTTAAAAATTACAAAAATATTAGATTATGGTAGCAAGGAAAAGCAGTATACACCTCATTTTTTTAATGAACCCATTTAAAAAATGCAAAAGTTGAAATAACAATTTATTGATATTAATGAACTTTCTACCTGCAATAGAAACACCATTTTGACGGAGACATTAAGATCATTGTGGAAGATTAATTCATCATTTTGTTCAACCGAATTTTGAATTCCTTTAAAAGATTTTGCGATTATCCCTCCTCGAGAGAAACAATCCATCTTGGGACACTGTTGAATGTTCACCAGAGTTAGAGACGGTAACTGCAAAGTATCACTCCCTGAATAAAAATATTCAAGGCTTGATAAAGAATCTAGAACTATGGAGATTAGCCGCTCAAATTTGACTACAAGGGAAGTTGTTCCATCCTGCTCCATTTCTATTATTTCTTTAATTGATTCACTCTCCTTGACTGTGATCTTCTCAAGGTGCATCAACACTTTTGCCACTGACGATGTGAATAAATACTCCAATCCATGACATTCTTCTATATATAATTCTTTCAGATGGGAGAAAGATACTGCAGAAGGAGAACAGGATAATTTTGTCAAACCAGGACAACAAGTAACATTTAAATTGTAGAGCTTCTCACAGACTATGTTTAACCATGATGAGTCCTCTGACCAGATGAACTTGAGCTCAGATACGTTGTTCAGTGTCAATGTTTTCAACTGTTCACTAGTTTTGATGTTTGCAGTTTGGAATATCTCGAAGCTTTTGCACCACTCTATACTCATTTCTTGCAAATTGGGTGCCTTACTAAGTATACCAAAGGGCAAAGTGGGATTCACAATATCATCCACATCAAAGAAAAATTGAATATCTTTTAATAATTTGAGGTCTTCCATTCCTTCTAAACTTGATCCCAACACCGAAGAGTATTCCCAATCAACTGATAATTCCTCCAGAAATGAAATGGCCTAGCAAATGTAAAGAAATTAAAAAGGAAGGGATCAAAAGATGAAAAGAACAGTAAGAGAAAAAAAAAATTAAGTGTATGAGATTAAAGATTCTATGTTACCTGGAGATTCGAAAAAAGAGGTTGTCTATTAATTGAAGTACTATTACCTTCACTCTCACTCTCGAGACATGCACTTTGAAATAACTCCAACCTAGGGCAGTCCAACACTATTAATACATGTAACTCTGGGCATTCCACGGTGAATATTTCACAGTAAAAGTAAGTCAGCTCTGGCAAGTCATTAAGATCAAGTGACGTTAAACAAGGGAACACAAACTTTTCTGTATCATCTGCAGCAACGCCTACATAAACTTCCTTTCCTACAATTTCAAGCAAATTTTGACAAGATTCTATTTGAAGTGTCTCGAGCTTTTTAATGTTTTTGGCTACAGCCGCCGGAAATAGTGTTTTCAGGCCATCACAATCAATAACAGAGACATGTAGCAGATTTTGAAATATGAGATTTCCTTGATAATTCTCTCCCCACACATGCTTCAAGTCAGATAGCCCTTCTAAAGTCAAATTCTTCAATTGGGATCGAATTGTCATGTTATCATTCTCTAAGTTTCCAAAAATTTGCCCCACTTTGTTACAATTCCGCACTTCCAATTCTTTTAAGCTCTTTAGACAAAGAAAGATATTAGATGGAATTGCACATGATAGATTATCACAGTCTTCCAACCTCAAAGTTTTCAAATTGTAAAACCAACTTTTTTCCAGATCACCAACACCACAATTCCAGAGTATTTGTAGATCATGATGTTCTGACAGACTGATCTCTTCCATGCCTTCAAGAAACCTCTGCAAAAATTGCAAATAAGTTTATCATTAGATATATCATCTTATTACAATGCTTCATCTGCCTATAAGAATCCTTACACTCTTTTCCTATTAGCATCTTTTAATTGAGACGAAAAAGTTTAGCAAATAGTGAAGAAAATTGAAGTTGATTCGAAGTAAATCAAAATTATTGTTTCACATCCTTTATTTCACATGAACATGATCAGTTAAACATAACAGAATGTATGAAATTTCTTATTCATGTGTTAAGAGTCCAACAATGGATGCGAGATGACCCGAAGATATATTTATAAGTGGGGACAATCCTCACCTTATAAATCGGTTTTGAAAAGATGAGTTAGACCCAATATACAAATCCAATGTGGAAAAAAAATGTTCAGATATTGATATTTGTCAGTATCCTTTATGATTGTTAGAAGTCCCACATTGGCTAGAGATATGGCAAAGATAACCTTTATAAGTGTAGTGCAAACCTCAACTCTCAAGCTAGCTTTTGCGGTCATCCTCCTTTTCAATTAATGAAGTCTTATCTATTCTAGGTATCACATATCTCAGTTATCGATCACTTTTGATTCGACATCGGGAGTTAGAGACTTAGGGCATCTTTTCGGGTCGGGTTGATGGTGTGTTGACTGTGGAGTGTGTACTAGGTGGTGTCTGTTTTTAGCTTTATCATTGGTGTTCCGCTTATATATGGCGCCTTTGTTTTGTAGTTCCGTTTTTTCCGGCCTTTGTTCGTCTTGTGCAGAGACCGGTTATTATTAATAATATTTTGCCGTTCAAAAAAAAAAAAAAAAATCTCAGTTATCATGGTTTTATCCCATGAGTTTCCCTCTTTTTTGACTAAATGAGTTTCCCTCTTCTAACTGCCAAAGTGGAAGAAAAGGAAACAGTAGAGATTTGGCATTTCAATTAATGGAGGGTATGTTTCCATCCTTATTTTTGAAACAATCCGTTGAGACTTTTAAATGTGACATCTGTCGGTTTTCTAAGCATAACCAAACTATTTTTCTTTCAAGTCTTACTAAAAGTGTTAAACCATTGGATCTTATTCATTCTGCGGACTGGCCCCTATGTATAAAATTTCTGGTGTGTGACGGTTTATTTCCTTTGTTGATGATTGGTCTCAAATAACTTGAATTTTCTTAATGAATAATAAATCAGAAGTACCATGATTGTTTATTCATATTTATAATATGGTGCAAACACAATTTGGAAAAGGTATAAAAAAAATATGTTCTAATAATGGTAAAAAATATCATTTCAATGAGAATATTTAATGCAACAACAATTTTTCTTAAAGAAGTGATTATCGAAAAACTAGCATACTTCTATCACTTTATTATGTTCCTCACTTTTTCATTACCCACTAGCTAACAATCCAAACAAACTTTTAGCCAAGAATAATAAAATTTATTTATTTTAAAATAGAAAATAAAACAACATGAAAATTTAGTCAAAAAATTTATATGAACATACCTTTTCCTTGAATATCTCTTGTATTGTAGTATTTAAATCATCATTCCAGCACCATATCTTCTCATTTTCATGTACAAATATTTTTTCCAATAGTGGAGAGCTCTGGACTTTTTCAGAAAAACTTTCCATTTTGGGGCATGCACTCACAACTAATTTCTCCATGGACGGAAACTCAGTGACACAACTCTTAGAGAAAGAATTGAGTTTCTTTAGCGACAAAAGTTCTAGGACTCTCAATTTCCTGAAAACAATGTCAACTTTCAATACATTTTCATTTTCTACAATTTTGTCCACTTCACCTCCATTTTCATTCTCATTTCCTACAATTTCCTCCATAGATTCACATTCGACTACTTTCATGCTGTTGAGTTGAACCAAGCTTTTAGCGGCAGATAGTGGCATTAATATTTTTAATCCACCACAACTAACCACTTCTAGATTTGTCAAGTGAGTGAGAGATACTGAAGAAGGCATTATATTGACCAAAAGAGGACATTGCTTTAAGATCAGTAACTCTATCCTTTCAAGAATTATACCTTCTTCAAAGCCTATTGTCTCAAGATCAGGCATGTCTAGTAACATCAATTTTTCCAGCTTTGGAACAACCCCCAAATTTTCAATTTCAGGAGGCATTTTGTGAGGCACTATATCTGTAACGAAACAATTACTCAATGATAGGCTTTTTAGATTAGGACTTCTATGAAGGAAAGAATAGAGAATCCCAGGATTCATTAATCTAGATAGGCAAAGTTCTTCCAAATTGTCCTGCCGATGGTTTCGTTCCCTCAGGTAACTGCTCGACAACTTTGCATGCCATGACTCGATGTGCATGCACTTCAACTTATTGATTACCTGTAAGAAATAAATGATGAAAAACTATAAATCTGTAAAGTAAATATACAAAATAAAAAATATTATTTTGTCAAGTGGTAACTTGGGATCTAAAGTTGTTATATTGTTTTAATTCTCAACACGCATAAATATACAAGTATAGCCACCTTGATATAACATGATAATAGATATACAGTATCCTAACAATATTCCATATCATTAAGAAATTGTTTTCTTTCTTTTTTTAAAAAAAAATTATCGTCCTACCATCTATGAAATAAAAAGAATTCTTAAAAAAAGCTTAAAGGCTTACTGGTACCTCTTTAGAAAAGATGGTTGACCTAGTTTGTGCCTCTGTGGTTTCTTTTTTGAATGGTTCCAGTCTGTCACAGAGCTCAATAGTCAGGTCGTTCAATGCTGGACAACTAAGTTTATAAGCTCCTGGATAGAATCCAGAGAGTTTTGGAAGGTCGGAAAATTTGATAGTGGTCAGATTAGGAAACTCAAAAAATGGACCTAGATTGCTTGTGTCGTTGGTACTGTATCTCTTGGGAACAATTTCCCTCAATTCAAAGCAATCCCGTATCACAAGGTACTCAAGAATGGGAAATAGCCTGGCTACAGAAACTGGAAATATATTTTCTAACCGATAACAATCATGAACACACATCTTTTGAAGACTTTTCAATTCAAGAATCCCAACCCGGTCTTTGCTCCATTTCCATACATGCTCTAGTTTAGGGAGTGTTTCTAAATAAACATCCTGCATGTTTGTTACATCCACCTCATTTCGTTTTTTATCATCTAGTTCAAATACTAACTTCATTGATTTGCAATTTGTAACCCTCAAGTTGCATAGACTTCGAAACATTCCCGCCACATAACAAGGAAAAACATTGACAAGTTTGTCACATTCCTCAATGATCAGAGTGTCAAGTTTCTCAAAAGAATTTGAAGGGAGTTCAAAATTCCATATCTCCAACAAACTCTTCATGCTACTTAGTTTGATACTCTTCAAATTTGGAAAGACACTACCCTGTTTTGGTTAAAATACCGATAAGTTAATCAAATTAGACGTCAAACATATAGCAAATCAAATGAATGGAGAGCGCAGAAACGTTTGTGTGGTGAATTAAATAGAGCGAAAAAATGTAGACAAATATGACCTTTTTACAAATTATACACAAACAACAAGCATTCATAATATTCTCAAATTAAAATAGTGTGGTCACAGACTTATATTTTTTTTAAAAAAAATAATAATTGGGGAAGAAGAAATTTTTATTAATTAAAGTGGCACTAATGACCATCTAACAACCGTTCCCAAGGGGATTTAAACTATGTACCTTGAGGTTACAAGGTCAAACTTTTACTACTGAGTTAGCACCTCAAGTGTGATCGCAGACTTATATTTAAAATCTTAATCATTGGCAATATTAATGATGCATTCTTATATCTTTTGGTATATATACTACACGACCGTGGTATCTAGATGTCAATATTGAAAATGCTGCAGTATGCTTATAGAAAAGCTTTCAATATTAACATGCAAGATGATGAGGGTATTAGGTCCATATTAAAATGAGCATAAAAGATCTAACAATTGAACCTAATCTCACTAGCATACATACCTTCATTTTAGCATGACTACCTTGCCCTTGTGGAAATATGTAGCTCATCTTCTCACATTCACTTACAAAAAGGCTTTGAAGATTCACCAGACTCTTGGCCATTGAAAACGATATTAGGTAATCTAAATTCCAACAACCATTTACATCCATGTGTATCAAATTTTTGAAACAGGATATTTGCATAGATTGGTCACTCCATACTTTGTTAATTTGGATTGAGGACAAAACCATTCTTTCTAATTTTGGAAGTTCAACCTGCTCAGCAACACACAAAGTTAGTGTCTTCAAAAATTAAAGAATTCATTTTGACTTTCTCAAGTTAATTTTATTAGACAACAAATACTTCTAAAATAAAATAAAAAATAAAAACCGCCATACAAAGCCCTCCCTTTTGGTTTTAACAAATAAAATATGAAGAGTGTTTGAAAAGTAAAAGATAAATGCATCTGAACCACAATTTCAATCCCACCTTTTCATCGAAAAGTTCTGTAGCTTTTGCTCCATCTTCTCCTTCTGATGAAATGGGGTAGAATCCAATTAATTCAGGTAAAGACATTAGGGTCAAAGTGCGCAATTCAGGAAAATTTAGTACCCCCCTTTCATTACTGTTACTCTCCGTTTCTGAAGCAACAATCGCCATCAAAGTGTTACATTCAGAAACTTCAATGGTTTCGAGAACAGTTAAAAGACTAACCACAGAAAATAAGACGACACTGGTCAGTTTACCACAAAGATTAATCTTGATGACTTTCAATTTTCTGAAAGAGGGTGCTGAAAGTTTACAGGAGCATATTTCACTGATGCTCTTGAGATTATATAGATGCAGTGACTCCAATTTAGGAAAAGCCTTCTCTGTATGCTGCCTGTCCTCTGGATTGATGAGGGATTGAATGTCAGAATTATTGACAATCAACAAATGTTTAAGATATGGAAATCCCTTCAAACTCAATCTAAAAAATATATCTTTGACACCATTGAGTTCTTCAAGAAACAAAGTTTCAACTCTTTCAAACAACATCTTTATACCCTTTTGAGAATGAATGTTGCAACCTTTTTTTAACTGTATTGCCAAAAATCTTGATGCTTCATATTTCTCTGGCATCTTGGCATCCATATCTGAATATGCATTCATATCTCCAACAACAATCTTGTAGCTATATAACTTGTCAAAGAACAAGTTCTTTGGCAAATGGGCAGCATCTGAGATATGTATGTCTAAGGTTGTCAACTGATTAAGATGCCTCAACTCAGTAAGACTAGCATTTTCACTTTGATAATTCTGTTCTTCAACCTTCCATTGAATCAAGGTGTTTCTCATATATAACTCTTCCAAACTAATCAAACTCGATATTACATTGGATGGAATGTTTGTAAGTTTGGAGCAATTACTTATGTCAAAAATCTGTAGCTTTTTTAACTGCTTCAATTCAACAGGCAACTTTTCAATATCAGATCCTGAAAAACTGAGAATTCTTAACTTCTTCAACTCACCTATCACAGATAATTTCTTATCTAGCATGCATTGCTCGAAAGCAAGCATTTTGAGTTCTGTTAGGGATGCAATAGATGAATCTAAGGGTGATATACGAATGCCAGTCAATAACAACACTCTGAGTTCTTTCATTCCTTCGAAAAAGTTTTTTGGTATTTTCAGATGTGGATCATTGTTGTTAACTTGGAAGAATCTAAGCCTCGGGTAGTTTATTTCTCTAGGAAACCCATCAATGATATGACAATGATGCAAGGAAATGGCAGCATAACTTTCAAGTTTATCTGGCCATTCATCTATTTTCCCATTTGTCTTTGTAAATACATGCTTCTCCTTAGATGCTATTGACAAAGCCGCACTGCGAACAATATCTTGCATGGTGAAATGATCACTTGAATAACTGTCAGACAGCAAACCAAACACTTTTAGTTTTCCAACCAACACATAAACTCTATCTCGAGCTTCCTTTACTGTATAGATTTCCTGGAGAAAACCCAAACCAATACAATATTTCACCAAGTCCACAATCAATGCATCAGGACCCATACGAGCACAGAGTAAGAAAGCATACTTGAGCTCCTCGTCTTCTAGAAGATCATAACTTAACTTTGTAGAAAAATCAGACACTCCTGTCAAATTTCCCCTTTCAAGATGTCGGTGAACATCTTCCCATACCGAGCAGCTCTGGTTTTTCAATGCCCGTGCAGTTGTGACTATTGACATTGGCAACCCATTACACTTGTGAACTATTGACATTGTTAATTTATCAAATTCAGTCTTTCCATTACCAATCCCAGCCATCTTCTTGAAAAATGTTTCTGATTCCTTTTCCTTTAAGACGTTGATGAAGTAAATAGAGTCTTCTTTCCCTTCCAAATGACTTAATAGCACTTGTTTGCTTTCAGAAATCAGTAAAACCTTGCACCCTTTGTAATGGCTAAGAGTTTCCTCTGTTTTCATATTAGATGCACTGGGGAGTTTTCTTGATTTCATCATATTGACAACACTATTGTTTCCTTCTGATTTTCTCTTACTGTGCTCTCCAGAGGATTTTCCTTCATTAACATTCCCGTATGGAATTTCCTTCATTGTTTTGGTCTTGCGGTGCTCCCCGGGGATTTTTCCTTCTTTGAGATTCCCAAACGGAATTTCCTTCATTGTTTTTGTCTTGGTGAGCAACCCAGGAATTTTTCCTTCTCTGACATTCCCAGATGAAATTTCATTTGTTGTTTCTGTCTTGCTGAACAGCCCAGGAATTTTTCCTTCTCTGACATTACCAGATGAAATTTCCTTCGCTGTTTCTGTCAAAATGTGCTGACCATCACCATCATCAACATCAAGTGGAATCCCTAGCATATTCAAGTCCAGTGCTGCCCAAAGATCATCTAAGATTATAAGCGTGCTCTCGTTTTTCAGTCTTCTTCGTATTCGAGCAGCTCTTGCAATGTCGCTTTCCTCATCCAATTTCATCCCTAAAGCATCAGCAATATGCCCTTGAATTTGTCTGATATCAGGATTTCTTGTTATGCTTGACATGGCCACTACATCAAACATCTTGTCCGCTTCTGAGGCTTGTAATGCATCCCTAGCAATTTTTTTGACCAATGTGGTCTTACCCACACCGCTCAACCCATGAAGCCCAATCACTCTAACATTTGGGCTTTTCAATGCTTCCTTAATCTTTTTCATAGATTCCTCTCTTGATGGAAAGCTTTCATAACCAACAGTATGAAAAAAGGAAGCAATGGAGGGTGGACCAAGCCAATATGAATATGTGTCATGTTTTGCTGTTTGCAGTAGTCCATTAACCTTACTTGTAATAGCAAAAGCTTTTGTGCTTAAACGATACCTTATCCCAGTTTTAGGAAGGTAACCACTTTTAAACAAGTCAAACACAGCAAGTTGATGGTCTTCGTCCTCATCGAACTCGTCACATTCAGAAATTATTGTATCCACAGCTTTTATCCAATCTGCAACTTCCCTTGGAATTCCGTTCCCGTATCGATTGTCTTCTTCATCAACTTTACGTTGAACAGAATCTCTCGCTTTCTTGAGATTCTGAATTTTGGCTTTTAGTTCCCGATGTCTTGCCTCGTACAACTTCAAGTGAACCAGAAACTCCTTCAGCCTCGCTTTTACACGAGGTGGCAGCAGGAAATGATAGCAATCAACTAGAGAAGCCATGCTTCATCCCCAGCTACATCTTCTGCATGGAAGTAAAGTCGTAAACAGCAAGAGAATGTTAACTATAATTAACAAAACATAAATGATTTGAAAATGAAATTAATAAATAACAGTAGCTATATGTTGTTTTTGTTATTCTTTGACCAATGAAAGTTCAACAAGTTCTATAATAAAAGATAGATTGGGTACATTACATAAGTTGCATAATGAATCTATATAACCTGTCATTTCTAAAATGACTCTGTACAATATTGCAACAAAACAAAAAAAAAATGAAGAAAAAACCCTATTTGGATAAACAGCTTATGGCACAAGTGCTTATCATGATTTGGTTATTTATAAGCTTACATAAGTGATTTCTATAAACAAAAGGTAAAATGAAGTTAAATTGTTGTTGTATAAGCTATAAGCTGTTAGATGTTTTAATAGAAAGGAAAGAAAAGAAAACGTAGTTTCATTGATTAGATAGAAAAATCAATTATAAGAAGGAAGAATGAATGGTACATCAACTCTTTCTTATCATTCTCCATAACGACATCATCAATTCCCGAGTCAGTGAGTCACGTCGAGAATGACCGCTGGATCCACCGTCATCAACCTTGCAGTCGCATTTCACCACCGTCTCCTTTGGTATCGCCATCTACAAATTCACGACTCTGATACTCGTGCTTGTTTTCAATCAGAAAAGTAGTACTAAACTCACCACAAGAGTACTTAATTATCGTTCGGACTTCGGACAAAATCTTTCTTAAATTTTTTTTTTTAGTAAATTGTCAAATACCAGTAGAAATTTCAAAATTAGGGAAATATTTCCTAAAATAGACAAATACCTCTGAAATTATAAATCATCAATTAAATTATCTGCTGACATGGACCTGACTGATAGTGTCACGGGGCAATTTGATTGACTTTTTATAATTTCAATGAGGTATTTGCCTATTTTCAAATTTCGGTGATATTTGACGAATTTTAAAATTTAAGGGGTATTTGACAGTTTACTCAAAAAAAAATTAAATTTAATTATCGTCTACGAGGTAGTGCTTGTTTGTTTCAGTTTAAAAAAAGTGATTTTTTTTTTGTGTTATAAATATTATTAGTGGATGTACACATAGGTCATTGGCACATCTAACAGGCTCATTATGTTTACATGTATATAGACACTATGTATCATTGTAATGTAACCCTAATCCTAGTGGTGAATAACATACACTATTCTTTCTCTCCTTTCTCTCTTCTTCATCTACATTACCACTCTTGTTACATTAATTTATAACATTTTGAAAATAGATTTTATAATACTATTTTTAAAAATATTATAAATTTTTTTGTATTCGTTTTGTTTTTAAATTGAAATACTAATTTTGACATCATAGAACATAAACATATATTATTGAAGATCAAAACATAGTTAAAATCGTAATTTTTTCAAAAAGTTGTATTTCAAAATGATTTTTATAAAAATTTATTTGAAATTGTTTCAAAATTACGTGATTTTTTGAATGCTTGTAAAAAAAATATGATTTTTTGAAATTTTGATATTCAAAAAAAGTTTCAATAAAATACCTAAAATAACATTTTAAGAATAACTATTCAAACCAAATTTTCATTTGAAATTTTTATAAAAGATTTCTTTTTAAATTTTTTTTAGAATGAAATATATTTTTAGTTAGAGGTGTTCGTATCCGAACCAATTCAAAAGTAAAACCGCAAACCGAACCAATCCAAACCAAAATCGCAAAAAACCGCATTTAGTTTAAACCGCACGGATGATTTTTCTACTAAACCGCGCGCGCGGTTTGGTTTGGTTTGCGGTTTTCATTTTACAAAACCAAACCAAACCGCAATATTTAACTTAACTCTATTATTTAGTAGCAATCAACCTATTACCTAGTCCAACTTAGCAAGCTCAACCCAAATTGAGTCCATAAAAAAATAGGTTGTCAAAACATCATTTAATGCGATCCAAAACTATACTGTTGGTATTAAAAATAAGTTCTTATGTATGTGCAATTTCTATATATGCATATTATATTATGTAAACAACAAAATAAATTAAAATTTTCTAATGTTATTTTGTAACAAGTTGGTAATATCGTCATATTTTTTAAGTGTTGGTAATAGCGAACACCCCTATTTTTAGTCCCTACATTTTATCCTATATAGTCAAAAAATAGTCACTATATATTTTTTTATGGTGTAAAAGAATAGTCAAGAGTGAAATTTTGTTCCCGGGCAGTCCATTTTGGATAATGCAATGATAACAATAGAAATTATCCATTATTTGAAGAGTAAGACGAAGGGGAATAAGGGGGATGTAGCCTTAAAAATGGATATGAGCAAGGCATATGATAGAATTAATTGGGAGTATTTGAGGAGAGTTATGCTAACACTCGGTTTTGATGTGAAGCGGGTAGGATGAATCATGATGTGTGTGGAATCTGTGAAATACAAGGTGCTAGTGAACCAGCCTCAAGGACCTATAGTACCGGAAAGAGGACTTAGATAAGGAGATCCATTGTCTCCTTATTTGTTCATCTATGTGCTCAAGGTTTGACGACACTTATTAATAAAGCGGAAGAGCGAGGTGACCTCCATGGTGTTTGAGTTTGCAGGGGGCACCTACGTTCACCCACCTGTTATTGCCGATGACTGTTTTTTATTTTGCAGGGCAACAAAAAGAGAAATCAATGTGTTGAAGAATATTTTATCCATATATGAAAATGCGTCAGGCCAACAAATAAACTTTCAAAAGTATGGGGTGTTTTTTAGCAAGAATGTGGGGGAGAACGTTAAGGCTGATATTGCAAGCGCGCTACAAGTTAGTATTGCATTAGGTACCGGTAGGTATCTTGGCCTTCCATCCATGATAGGGAGGAGTAAGAAAGATATGTTTAAATTAAATTCATCAAGGACAGGGTGTGGAGGAAGATAAATTCGTGGGGAAAGAGGTGATGATTAAATCCGTGCTCCAAGCAATTCCTACCTACTTTATGAGCATGTTCTTAATTTCATCTTCTCTTGGTGATGAAATTGAAAAAAATCATGAACTCTTTTTGGTGGGGAAATGGTGGAAACAGAAATAAAGGAATAAAGTGGCTATCATGGGACAAATTATGCGTGCCAAAAAAAAGATGGAGGCATGGGTTTTAAAAATCTATATATGTTCAATTTGGCGCTCCTTGGAAAGCAGGTATGGAGGTTAATGTCTCAACCAGATTTATTAGTAGCGAGACTTCTAAAGGCCCAATATTTTCCACGGACTGATATCTTTGAGGCGAAGAAGGGTAATAACTCTAGTTATGTTTGGAAGAGCATCCATGAGGCCATCCCTATGGTAAAACAAGGAACAAGATGGAAGATAGGGTCCGGAGATAAAATTTGGATTTTTCAGGATAGATGGCTCGTGAATGGAAATCTAGCACAACCAGCCAAGCACTTCAACAACAGGCTGGATTTGACGGTGCAAGATTTATTGCTGCAGGGCCAAAAATCATGGCGCACAGAATTGTTACATCACTGGTTCAGCCTGCAAACAATGCTTGAGGTGTTGCACACTCCACTTTTCGATTCAGTTGTCCTGGATGAGCGTTTTTGGAGGCCGGATAATCGTGGAACTTATAGTGGCCGTTCAGCTTATAACTTTTGCCTTACCGAATTGATTAACAATGTAGGGCTGGATGTGGAAGGGGATTGGATAACAATATGGAAATTATCCGTGCCACCAAAGGTTAAAAATTTTCTATGGCGAGTGCTCGCGATTATTTACCAACACGTGCTAGACTGATTGAGAAGGGGGTCCAGATTGGAGCCAATTGTCTGTGGTGCAATGAAGAGGCTGAGACCACGACCCATGTATTGTTACAATGCATAAAGAGTAGAGAAACGTGGAGGAATTTGGGGATGCAATATAATATCGATCAGGTCCAGTTGCAAAATGGAAATATTGAAGGTATAATTTTCTCCATCTTGAGTAACTTGTCCAATAATGAGAAATGTACTTTTGTCGTGAATCTTTGGAGCCTTTGGAGGAGTAGAAATGTTGCAGTTTGGGACAACCAACTTGATAGAACAGTAGATATTATTCATAGAGGCAGTTGCTTGTTAACGGAATGGCGGATTGCGCGAAATGTGGAGGAACAAGACCTGCTGTATAATCACCATCGCCAAGGAAGCAATAAATGGCAGCGCCCCCCTCATAATTTTATCAAGTGCAATGTGGATGCTTCGTTCTCTGAACACCACAATAAAGTGGGAATAGGAATCTGCTTAAGAGATGAATTTGGCATGTTTATGGGAGCGAGAACACTCTGGTATCAGCCAGTTACGACAGTTGCAATTGGAGAGGTTTTACGACTGTTAGCAGCGATTGATTGGGTGAAAGAGTTGACATTTGAAAATGTGATTTTCTGTGAAGATTCTAAAGAAGTGGCAGACTCTTTGTATTCAGATGAGCGTGATGCTACAGAGCTAGGCTCTATCTTAACTAGATGTAGAGATGATTTATCCAATTTTTGTAACAACTCTTATGTCGAGTTCTCTAGGAGAGAGGCTAATATGGTTGCTCATAATTTAGCTAAGGCGGCCATATATAACGCCGATTCTCATATCTATTTTGACATACCAATTGTATTGATCCTTTGATATTTAATGAAATGAATTAGAATTCTCTTGTCAAAAAAAAATGGTTAGTTTTGTTTATAAATGGTTTTCGTTGTTTTTATTTGGAAATAATTTTGATATAGAACCTGAGAAGGTAGTGGAATTGATCTAGAAGTTTTAATCTAGTTGTGGTGATGATGAAGATGGTGGTTGTGTCGAAGAAAGAGAGATAGAAGAAAGTGTTGTTGGTGGAGGAATAAAGATAGGAGGAAAATTTTGGTGTGGTAAGGTGTACAACAAATTTTGTGGGAGAAGACACGTGTCATTATGATATTGGCTACCTATGTCACGTCAACAATCTGTTAAGAAAAATTGACGATAAGGACTAAACTTGATAACGGAAAAAATTGTAGGATTTTCTTACACCTTAAAAAAATGTCGGGGCTATTCTTGACTATAGGACAAAATATATGGACTAAAAACATATTTAACCCTTTTTTATATACAAAATTATGTAATACTATAAAAATCACTTTTAGAAACCCGTAGTTTTTTAAAGATTGAGTTTTTTTTGTTATAGAAAGGTTAGTATAGGCGGTTGAAACCCGGCTCTTGCCAACCGAAATAAGCTTCCGGGAGCTTTTTAATTATGTTTTTAATTGATAAAATATGAAGCATTCTTTAAAAACATAAAAAAAAAAAATAAAATAAAATGAAGGAGACAATAATTATTTCATGACAAATGATAACTAGTGCGCCGGATCCATTGGTTAAGTATAAATTTAAAAGAAAAATAATTAAATTGTATAGTTAAATATCTTAAAAGTTTAAATTTTAGTTTTCTCAATCATATCACGTTTTTTAGAATCCTAAAATGTTTGTAAATTAAACATATTTGATTTAAAATAATGTATTAAAAATAAATAAACTAAAGATTTATTCTTTAAAAAAATAAAATAGTTACTTTATTTTTAAAAATAGTTTATAAAAATTTTAAAATAATTTTTAAAAATAGTTAATAAAAAAATTTGTAAATTATTTTGTTATAACTAAATTATTTTATAAACTAAATATAACAAAAAAAAATATTTTATACGTTATCTTTAAAACAATTTTTTTAATTTTAAAACATATTTTTTAAAAAAATATATATTTTTAAATTTAAAATACCACATAAGTAATTTTTAGTCAAAAAAGTTAATGGCGGGATACCAAATATAATAGGGGTAAACTTTGGGGGCTAAAATCGATTAATTGAAACTTGAAGGCTAAAATCGAGCAATTGTGAAATTTAAGGGGTTAAAATCAAGCAATTGAAATTTGAGTGGCTAGAATCAAGTAATTGTGAAACTTGGAGGGTCAAAACTGCAATTAAGCCTTTCTTTTATTTCTCATTTTAGTTTAATATAAAATAAATATTGTTGTTAAAAAATATATATAAAATAAATACTATATAATATGTAGGAAGCGGAATTTGAACATTAATACAATCACTTATTTATTTTAAAAGATAAAATTTTAGTTATTAGAGTACTTGACAAAAAATAATAAATAAAAAGTAATTTCGTGATAGATTTGTGGTGTGATGTGATATTTTTAAGTTGGATATTTTTCAAAGGATTGAACGTGAGAATATGGTGTTTTTGATAATCAGATAGCTGTGTAGTCTAGTGTGATATTTTTATGGAAGTTGAGATTTGGGTTAAGTGTTTCAAAGGTGTGTGAAATATGTGATTTTAGCAGTAGTTTGTCTGAAGCTATGATACAAAGCTTTAAAAGGTATGCGTGTTTGGACTTGGAGGACGAATTGATAATGTAAGCATTGATGGTTAGTTAATAGGGTTAAAAAAAAAATATAAGCAAAATTATTGAGTTAAATTAATAGGGTTAAATATGTTTTTGTTCGCTATGACAAATTTTGATTTTCGTTGCTATAAAATAATTAAAAGTTTTCATCCTCAAAAAAATCTTGCATTGATTTTAGTCTCTAATGTCAATTTATGTTCACTTTAATGTCAATGTTAAGATTCTTTTATGTTCAAGATCAGGGGCGGCTTGCACACATGTGTAAGGTGTGCGACGGCATCGGGCCTCAAAATTTTGAGGGCCTCAGCTCAAAATTTTGAAGTCCTATAATATTACTTATATATTATTTATACCTATAAAATATCAGATATTTATTAATAGATTAATTTTTAGACCCTAAACTAATAGTTATATATTGTTAATGTTCATATAATATCATATGAGTATCAATAGATTAATTATCTATACTCGTAAATATAGTTTTAGTCCATTTTAATCTTTCCATAAAATTTAAACTTAGATTATGAGGTTCCTTTTTGACGTTATATACAAAGATAATTATTTTGTATTTCTTATCTCATTTGATTTGATGCAATTGGTTTAATATTGATAATCTATATGTTTACAAGAATAAAAATGATTTTTTTTATATTATACGCAATTTAAATCGACAGTTTTTTTTAAAAAAAATTAAATTTTTTATGTTCAGGGCCACTTTTATATTTTGCACAGGGCCTCCTAAAACCCGGAGACGTCCCTGTTCAAGATGTATCTATATTATGGTAAAATCTATATATAAGTCCATATTATGTTCAAAAAATGTCAAAATTTTATCCATTAGGAACTAAAAACGTAACAGAAATTTTTATAGAGATGAAAATATATAATTTTTGTATAGGGACGAAAACTAAAATTCATTAATTTTATAAGGACCAAAAATATATTTAACTGTAGTTAATAAAGACTTGGGAATACGGTTAAAAAAAGGCTTTGGAAAATGTCCGTACAACGAGTTGTTGCAAGATAAGAGGAACCCGATAGTTCAAAGAAGGACGACAAGATTAAAGATCACAATGGATAATATTCTGAGGCGTAACGACGGAGTTTGTGTACTAGATGTTGCAAATCTGAGAAAGTTGATTCTCAGACGAATATATTATGAGAATTACCAAACCATGATTAGCATGGTAAAAAAGTTAACTTGGATAAGCAAAGTTGAAATCATGTTTATTTGGGACCAACCCCAAACAATGAGTATTTGTTGAGGATGTGAAATGATCAGACGACCAAAAGGGATTTGATCAAAGGAACTACAAAGATTGTAGCATCAACAAGATGGTCACACCAAAGGGTTGGCATTTGTCATGACAAGGAATTGAAAAGGATTTCATTTCTATTGTGATGGTTAATACAAATAAATAAGCCTTGGTAGCGACACATTGAGTAACATATGAGTTGGGGTTAAGATTACTCGAGAAGACAGACTCATTCAAGACAATAAGGATTTTTTTCACCGTAATCACTAATATTCGATATTCGTGGATTTCCGCGAGCAGCGTGGGAATCTGTGGGGGTAGGGATGGGGACAAATATTTCATCGTGACGGGGATCGGGGACGAATATTTGGAGGGGAAGCAGGGAAGCTTCCTCCGCACATTCCTTGTCCTGTTGACATCCTTACTGCGAACCCTCGAAGTACAGAAACATAAACAAAATTTTCTATACTGTTGAATTAAGATATTTTTATACACAACATGTGAGATTTAATTTTGCTAACAATAGCATGAAGGTCTAGAACCCGGACTCTGAGTTGCAAATTTTTTAAATTTTATTAATAACTATTATAATTAATTGGGTAAAATATGTTTTTAGTCTCTGTTTTTATAGCAAATTTTGGTTTTTGTCCTTGTAAAATAAAATCAGTTGTCTTCATCCCTACAAAAAAATTTCTTTTGTTTTTAGTCCTTAAAGGGCAACATTTTGACATTTTTTTAACATTATATAGACTTATATAAGTTTAACATGATATATAGAGACATAACATAGACCATTTTGAACATAAAAATGTAATAATATTGGCGTTAATATGTCACAATTTTGCTCATTATAGACAAAAAAACTCTTATGTTTTTTTGTAGGAATGAAAACAAGTGATTTTATTTTACAGGGACGAAAACCAAAACTCACTATAAAAGTAAGGGCGGAAAACAAATTTTTAAATATATATTAATATATTAATTATTTTCTATCCTTTTATATTAATCACTAACAAAAATCACAAGTATTAATAAAGATTGTTGGAGTAACAAATTTGTCTGATATGTGTTACTACAATTAAATTTTCCTTCATGTATAAATGAATTTAATATTGATTTTTATATTTTAAAGCATATTAGTGGTTTAGTAAAAAAAAAGCAAATTAGTAGTAATAATAAAGGTTATATTAAAAAAGAAATACATTTAAAAATGTATAAAATCTATTATATTTAGGGAGAAACAATTTCTGTTTGGTTTGAGAAAAAGAAAAACATAGAACCATATTATGGATTTTTTTTTTGTTTACAATGAGCTGTGAATCGAACCCAAAACCTATAGTAGCCTTTTTATGGACAGTTTTTGTTGAAATAAGAAGAATTTGTCACTAGACCAACTTTGACTCCTTTGTAATTATTTTATAATTTTGCATATATATCATAAATCCTTGTGTTTTTTTTTATATAAAAAAAATGTATAGAAAAAACGATTTTGATTAAAAATTTGTAGAAAAATTATTACTTTTATAAAAGTGGATCATAAATTTTAACCGATTCTGAACTGGTTTTAAACTGAACTATAATTGATTTTTAAAAGTAGTTCAGTTTGAAACCATATCAAATATTTTAGTTTAAAATACGGTTCAATGCAATTTGGTTCAGTTAACTGTATTTTTGAACATTTTCTATATCATATGCATATTTACTTCTCGCGTTGTTTTAATCAAACTGGTATCAATTAAATTATTTTTTTAATTATAAAAATTATGAAGATCATTAACTGTTTAGAATTAATTTAATAATTAATCATATAATACATGCTCAATAACAAAGACTAAACATATAATCTTATAACTATAGTGCGAAGAAGTCAAATAAACAAACGAACATGTATAAAGCATGATCGACAATACGTTAATTTATCAAAGATTAATATTAAGAATACCTATTGTCAAAAAAAAAATAATTAAGAATACCTGAATAGACGAATCAATTAAACAAATTCCACGTACTACATAATTCCTGGAATAGATGGAATTTGCCCACGTCAATTTCTTTACATCAATAAGTAATACATGCTCTAATATGACATTTATCATCATCATTGATATATTAAACATTTTTATTGACATGGTTCCTTGAACATGTCCATAAAATGGTCCTAGTAAAGAAACTGATGTTCTTGACAAAGAAAATAAAATGTAATTGGTGTCCTTGAACATGCATTTGTTTATGAAAATCTTTAAGGATGCAATGGATTAATGACAAATTAAGAGAAAAACATACCTCAATTACTTCAAAATTGGATTGAAATTAACAGGTCCTTGCTTGGCACCACGATGAAAAAGGATTTGAAAGTATTAAGAGAGCCAACAAGTGTGATGAATGTAAAAGAATTTTTTTGGTTTTTTTGACTAAAAGAACTAGTAAGTATTAGCCAACAAGTGTGATGAATGGAAAAAATGTTTTTTTACTAAAAGAACTAAAAAGTATTAAGAGATCCAACAAATGTGATGAATGAAAAAGAAATTTTTTGTTTTTTTTTTTTGACTAAAAAGAACTATTAAGAGATCCAACAAATGTGATGAATGGAAAATATATATTTTTTTTACTAAAAGAACTAGAAAGTATTAAGAGAGCCAACAAGTGTGATGAATGCAACTTTTTTTTTTCTATAATAACTAGAAATTATTAAGAGAGGCAACAATTTTTTGTCTAAAATGGACTAAAAGAATTTTTTTGTTTTTTTGTTTTTGACTAAAAGAACATTTTTTTTTTGAAGAAGTTTTGACTAAAAGAACTAGAATGTATTAAGAGAGGCAGCAAGTGTAATGAATGCAAAAGTTTTTTTTTTTTTGGACTAAAAGAGCTAGAAAGTATTAAGAGAGCCAGAAAGTGTGAAGAATGCAAAAGAATTTTTTTGGTATTTTTTACTAAAAGAATTAGAAACTATTAAGAGAGGCAACAAGTGTAATAATGAATGCAACAGAATATTTTTGGTTTTTGTTTGTTTTTTTGACTAAAAGAAGTAGAAAGTAATTAAGAGAGCTGGAGAAGATTTAAGGCCACAAAATCATTCCTCTAATAACTTCAAAAATCAGAAGCCAATATCTTAAAGCACACATTGATATATAAGATCTGTAGCACAAATTCAGTGATTATAGGATTTAGGATTTAGGATTTATATTATTAATTAATCACAATTATCTATTTAAAAAAAAAATAGCATTCGTTCGTTGACATTAGATCACATGACACATGCTACTAATTACTACAGCCTGGCAATACACAAAATGAGTTGAAATCTAATTTTATAATCTTTGTTGTTCTTGTTGCTTCAAAAAATTAACAATCGTTTTTTTTTTTTTTTTTTGATAAAAAAAATTAACAATCGTTGTTGATGGGTTTACTTTGTTACTATTTGAAATATTAAAACACTGAATGTGCATAATCATGCTATATATTATTTAATCAAGTTGATATTTTTCCCTATTGTATACATGCAATCGATCAAATGGAACAACTAGCTATTGTTTAAAACTAAGTTTAATCTCAGATTTAAACTTGACATTTTTTTATTCTTTTTCACTTGACTAGAACAAACGACTTTTAAAGTCCTCTTAGAAACTTTCATTAGCTCATATTTCTTTTGTTTTTTAATTGTTACATAGAAGATAACATTTAAGCTTAACTCAGTTGGTAAGGACATTACATTATATATGTAGGGAATCGGGATTCGAACTCCGATCATCTCACTTATCCACCTTAAGGATAAAATTTCTAGTCACTAGACTACTTGACAAAAAAAGAAGAAAGAGAAGATAACGTTGTAGCTAAGTTGATAGTTAATAGCGATATTATTGGAGAGGTCAACGTTCAAATTTCGAAATTCCCATTTTTTCATATTATTTTGTGTAAATTTAGCCACTAAACTACTACACAACATCCATCTTCTCTACAACAATTAAAAACAAAATTTCAAATATCTGTTCATAGTTATGAAACACGAACACTTATATAATTAGGCGTGTCGCGGTGTCCGACATGTCTCGATGATCGACATTCATAGATATGTGTCGGGCAGCTCATACATGTATCCAGATATTTTTTTTCTTGACTTCAACACACACTTTGGATCGGTATCTGACATTTGTATGACACTCGTACAACACGTGTTAGACAACTTTTCAAAAGTGTTTTTTTCTTGCTTCTACTTTCTTTAGACACACAAATCATATATATCCAGAAGGGTTAAATATGTGTGGATTAAATACTTCATATTTTGATTGCAATTTTTTTAGTTTTTCGATAATAGACTGCTAATTAAATATCAAATACTATAGTATCTTATTTTAAAATTATTTTTTAATGAATAATAACTTGTTCAACTTAAATGCGCATGTATATATTTTGATTCTCAATTTTGATCATTTATAAATGGGTCTTGTTAACATGTGCCCTAAGGGCACATGATAAGATATACCAAAATAGAAATTCAACATTTAATGATATAAGAAATTTAATGTTTCAAAAGTCAAAATGCACAAATTAGCATTTAATAATTTCTATTTTTACTTCCTTAACATGTGCCTTAAGGGCACAAGTTAACATTCTCCTTTATAAATATATAGTTGTGTTGATGCTCTATGCATATATCTTATAACGTATTCGCGTCGTGTCACATGTCCTTGCTTCATATGTTCATACCATTTCAATTTGAATCTGATTTTTTCTGCCAATGTTCTATTAGCATCATTCTAGTTAAGTTACCCACATACAAAGTAAAAATTGAAAATGAAACTTATTTTTATTTTCACAAATAAAATAATTATTAGAAAATGCACTAGAGAAAATAAATTATATATTTTTTATAAAATTTAAACATTATTTCCACTGTTTTAAAAATGTATTCTCTTTTGTTAACTTCCATCATCTTCTCTTTTCATTCTATAACAATTTAAAACACAATTTCAAAACCAAATGTCAAAAATGTTATTAGAAAGTAAAGGATACCTAAACTATCCATGCAATTCAGCTGAAGTAATTATAGAACACATGAACCATTCCATTCTTTGAGAAAACACAAAAATCAATTCCCAATATCAACAAATCAAAAAATACACACAAGTCACACTTGAAACATGATCTTATCCAAGAAACAAAACATTTACATTGGGAAGCTTTTTGTGAGATATATTTGGAACTATCATTTCCACTCCCCTTGCGACCAAAACCGACCGACTGCTAACTGGCTAAGTCGACTAACGCTAAGTCGACTCAGGTGACCAGCGCTTTCCTACTTACAAAAACAATTTACACTTCTTTTCTTACATCACTACTATTGCATATAAGCACAGAGTCAACACACAAACCACCTTTGGTATGAGTACAATCTATTTGAGTCAATGAGAACTTGATATTCATTAAATCATTAGAATTCTTAGAAACAAAGTTTCCTACATGGTAGAGGATCCAGTGTCCTGGACTATCCAAATGAGTGTGTGATACAGCACGTTGACCATCAGAAGTTGTAAGCTGAAACTTTGCAGGTTTTATATCCCATCCATGGATGTGCTCGGTCTTACAAACTCGACGACCGAGCTTCTTGGATGACCTGCCAAGGTGAAGTCTGAAGAAGACACTGTATGTTCCTTGTGGAAATTGGAAATCTATATCTCCTTCCACTTGAAGCCACCAAATTTGATGAAGATAAGCAACTGTATGGAACCTATTCACACACACAAGAGTATACTATATGAAGTTCCAACATATTCCTGTACTTTTTAAATGCATGGTAAATATTACTATAATAGAACTTTTTTAAGAGAAAAATAGGGATATGGATTTCAGAAGATCTTAATACCAGATTTGTTCTAGCAAAAGGTTGTCGAAACATAAAACCAACTGTGTGCGTGTGTTTCAACTTAAATTGAAGAAATCTATTTTGGAATTTTTTACTCTAAAAGCATTGGATTTAAAACTCAGTACCAAGTTTTCAATCTAGAGAAAAAACTATTTTTTAAGTTTAGAGGTAACATCAATCTTGAATTGCACTAACTAGACATATGTGTTTTCAATTCAACCATGTTTGACATATGCCAAAATCAGTTCTGATACTCTCTCTACCGTAAAACCAAATACACAGTAACCTAAGTTGGAAAATGATGTAGGAGCATCCATGAGACCATGAAAAAAAAGATGGCCAAATTTTGTCACATGTGAGTATATGCAAGAAATGATGAATTTGGATTCAAAAAGTTTGCTAATCGATCTAAGTCTAGACCATGTTTAGTTTGAATATTCATCCGACTCAAGACATGCAAAAGATTTGGTATTATTACATAAACTTTGTAAAAAATAGTTTCAAAACATGAACAATTCAATCTTCTGTATGCAGCAAATGCAGTAGTTCTTTTGGCTGTATTGAGTAATGATTTGTGTTTGACTTTGTATATTAGATTCTGGCTTTGGTCAAATGTGGCACATCTTGTGCTATACATTGTTTCATCATAAAATTTTAATTTTTTTAGAGCCAGAAAATGAGTCCAATACAGCGGAATAAATACATGAAAGGTCATCAAATTAAAAAGCTTAACAAAAATGTTTTGTTTTTCGGCACATAAAGATGAAAACAAAGTATAGCAAAAGTTAAGACAAAGCAAGTTCTACCATATTGGCACAAGTAACATAGTTCACTTCAAACAATCTCACCTTGACTCTTCAGTTGAAATGTGATTCCAATATCTACGATCATCAATCCCTGTAATCCTTAACGCTTTGGAAGAAATTGCCATACAAACCCCACCAGTCCTCTTATCCAGCCAAATTTCCTAAACAAAAGCAACATTTTTTACAAGTAAACATCAAGCACTTGAAATCATGTCACGACATAATAGAGTCAAAATCCTCTATTATTTTTGGGAAACTTGGTATCCGGCACAAGGACAGACTAATCCGGAAGACCAATTCAACCGTCCACTAACAGGAGGCCTAATTGAAACTAGAGTAAAGCTCTGTATAGGCTGACCTAACACTGGAATTGGCATCGTGAGGATACTACCTGAGACTTAGAGAGAAGCACACTCCTAGGTCTCAAGCCTACACTGCCAGACCAACCCCTAGGGTTAAGATTCACTACTTTTCTTTCCATTACGAAGTTTTTATATGAATAAAACACGCTTCTGTTTGAGTTTGGATTCTCTGCTGCAACCGCACAAACTACCTATTAGGTTTTTACATTGGGCCTAACTTATCATTGCAAAACTAGCTTGTAAGGTGAAAGATGTTTCTATTCATAAACTCTTTTCAAACTTTAGACTTTATCTCTTTTCACTGTGGAACTTTGGTTTTTCCCAATACTAGAAAAGATCCAAATAGTGTAGCCACTTGACAGAATTCAAAAAACCCTTTTATACACCAAAAATAAAAATCATAGTAATTAGTAGTAGATTTGAGAAATAAAAAGGATCTTTAAAGAAATTAAATTAGTGTATGTTTAGTATCATGGTGGGTATGTCAGAATTACGGTGATCTACTACGATTTTCCAAAAGCTGCAGTCTGGAGCTTCGGCAAAATATTGTGAATCACCATGATTCTGGAATATTCACCGTGAGATCAAACATAGCTTAATGAACCAAAATTGTTACCTTGGTTCCATTGTCAAACAAGTTATGCTTGCAAAGTCTAGCATAAATATCCCTCTTCCCCAATTCAGCAACAGAACTACCAATATCATCCTCAAAAGCTTTTTCCACTATAAACTTATAATTCAAAGGCAATTTCGATTCCCAAACAAAATCAGCAAAAGAAGCATGACGAAATGCTCTATTCAATCCTGCTAACTTACATATATCTGGTGGATCCAAATACATCAACACCAATGCCACACAACTCTCTGGTATATCCCCAAGCCTTGGCCTCATAGAACCAGAATCCCCATCATCATATACACATGATGAAAAATTAGCACCCATAACACACACTACACCAAATCACTTTATACACCCACAATGTAAAAATCTATAATTTCACACACCCAGAATATGAATTCAACTAAAAACTTGATCTTGAACTTCAATTTGTCAAATTCATCACCAAACACCAAATCAAACTACTTGAACCCTAAAATGTAAAAATCTAAAATTTCACAGACCCAGAATCTGAATTCAACTAAAAACTTGTTCTTGAACCTTAATTTGTCAAATTCATCACCACATACCAAGTCAAACTACTTAACCCTAAAATGTAAATATGTAAAATTACACAGACCCAGAATCTGAATTGAACTAAAATATTGAACTTGGACCTGAATTTGTGAAATTCATCACAGAATGGACCAATTGTATACCTCCAAATGTTGAACGCAAACCTGAAAACCTAGTTGTGATGAGATTGAAATTAGAGATGGAAACGACACGTATGGAGTTGACGTGAATATTCTCTAAACGACAACGCGTAAGTACGCCGTTTTCAAGTTGAATTGGGTTCTTTAAGATCTATGCAAGATCAAATTACATTCAATGTATGGAAGAGATGAGAAGAAGAAGAAGAAGAAGAAGAAGAAAAAGTACATACATAGAAAAATAGGAAATGTCATAAGGAATAAATTATTGCCACGTTTACTTTCAAAAAATAAAAAATATCATTATTGACACGTGTAATTGTCACGTCAGCAATGAAGAATTTTTTTAAGTGTTATCTTCTTTAAGGATTAAAAAAATCTCTTTTCTTAGTCACTAATGACAAAAAAAACTTCTTTCTACCCAAAAAAAAATCTAATTTTTTACTTAAGCAAAAATTTCCAGTTTTTAATAAGCTGTTTAATTTGCAAAATATAAGGCTTATTAAACCACTTACAATGAATTCGTTAAAAAAAAAAATCACTTACAATGAATGTATTGAAAATTTTATTCAACTATTGAATGTCTACGATGGGTGGATGAATTGGTTAGGTGGATAAATTGTGGTTGAAAACTTCTAACACGTTGAAACAACAAATGATGGGGGAGGGAGTAGGTCTCATTCCTCCATTTGGCAATATATTATTGGTTGCTGTGATTTATAGATTTTTATTTCATCCTTATTGTTTGGGGTCAATTATTTCGTAGTAAATTAATTTTTTTTAATTTTTTCACCAAAATTCATCATTTTTTTTATCTATAAATAGATATTTTGTTCTTTTGGACACAGAAAAAAAAATAAAGATTTTTTCCTTCTAATTTTTTTATTTAGCCTTCAATAAACTCGTTTGTAGCTCTAAACATCTTTTTAGTGCAATGGATCCCCAAAATAACCATTTCAACACCCAAAATTCTATTAATTACCTTTTCAACTACCCAAATCCCAACAACTATAGAATTCAAAATGAAACTACCAACCAACAAGGTCCCCAAAATATACCAAATTATGGATTTCCTCCGAATTTCATCATGCTGTCATGTCATCTAATCTAAAGCATCGTCCATATTATGAATCAATGATGCCTTATTCATCTCAACCACTCTCTTATTATTCTTCTACTTTAATGGGAAATGAAAATGTTTCGAATGTTGGACTTATGAAATTCCTGAATTTTCAACACAAATGACTCTTAGTGGCATGTCCGGAGCCATTTTCGAATGAGGTGGCGTGCTATCTGCATTTGCGAATAATGTCCTTGCTAGATCTGTGATGCGTGATTCAAATGTACATCACGAATTGCAAGCAGATCTAGTCAAACACATATGTGCAAAGTTTGGAATGTTTCGTGATTAAATAGATTGTTTGCTAGTTGAGTCCATTGTACTAATTAAGTTATGTGTGTTTCATTTTAAGTGTGTTGTGTGCTTAGTGTATTGTATTGCATTTTAAATTTTTTGTAATTTTATTTATTTTAATAATGACTATCCCTATATCTCGTCTTTATTGCTTGCAAGAAAATAAAATTAATTAAGAATATAAAATTAAAAAAATAAATTCGAATAAATTATTAAATTAGGAAGAAAAAAAAATTATTTAAGTCTTAATTATTTTAATTTAAATCGATAATTGTTATTAATATATAATCACAAAAACAAAAACATAAAATAAAATAGGCTTAAATGCAGTTTTACCCCCCCTATTTTGAAAAATGCGGAATTTTACCCCCCCTATTTTAAAATGCGGAATTTTACCCCCCCTATTTTATAATTTGTTGGATTTTGCCCCCCCACCAAAATTTTGCATAAAATCTGCTTCTGAGCCTCAAGTTCAAAGCTACGCACAGAACTCAATTTGGATCAATAATTCACCAAACTGGTACCGAAACGACCGTAATCGAGTTAGTTTTCCACAGAATCAAACTCCACTAAATTTGGAGTTACAGAGAGAGATTAATTACTGTTTTAGTGAAGGTCTGTTCAAATTAATTATCGTATGAAACTACCACTGATATTCTCGTCATTCCTCTCACCCTGTAGCTCATTTTTTAATACTATTTACATGTATGGAAATCTAACGAAATTACCCTTCTTGGCATTTCAATTTCGTCGAATTTGGAGTTACGATGTGTTCGGTAGACAATGTTGAATTTGAAGATCACAAGTAGATTTCTGCAGAATTAGTAATTGGACAGACCTTCACTAAAACGGTAATTAATCTCTCTCTGTAACTCTAAATTTAGTGGGGTTTGATTCTGTGGAAAGCTAACTCGATTACGGTCATTTCGGTAGCCTTTTGGTAAATTATGGATCCAAATTGAGTTGTATGCGAAGCTTTGAAGTTGTGACTCGAAAGCAGATTTTTTGCAGAATTTTGGGGGACATACCTTCACTAAAACGGTAATTAATCTCTCTTTGTAACTCCAAATTCAGTGGGGTTTGATTATGTGGAAATATAACTCGATTAGGGTCATTTCGGTATCCTTTTGGTAAATTATTGATCAAAATTGAGTTGTGTGCGAAGCTTTGAAGTTGTGACTCGAAAGCAGATTTTTTGCAGAATTTTAGGGGACATACCTTCACTAAAACGGTAATTAATCTCTCTTTGTAACTCCAAATTCAGTGGGGTTTGATTATGTGGAAAGATAACTCGATTACGGTCATTTCGGTATCCTTTTGGTAAATTATTGATCAAAATTGAGTTGTGTGCGAAGCTTTAAAGTTGTGACTCGAAAGCAGAATTTTAGGGGGGGCAAAATCCAACAAATTATAAAACAGGAGGAGTAAAAGTCCGCGTTTTAAAACAGGGGGGGTAAAATTCCGATTTAATCAAAACAGGGGGGGCAAAACTGCATTTAAGCCAATAAAATAAAATAAAAATATGAAATAAAAGTGATGGGGTATGGTGATGAATTTTATTAAACAAAACCATCGTAGTGAGTAAAAGTTGAATGAATGTTGAATTTAGATGGAAGAGAGAGAAGATGATGTAGAATGTAAAAAGTGAAAAATGTGAGTGTTGAAAAATTGAATCATTGTACATAGTCTAAGATAATATGGGACAAAATATAAAATATTGAACAAATTTTGTCCCATATGATATTTGGAAGATAAATGACTACTTTAATATTTTTGATAATTTATGTAGAGGACAAAAAATTATCTTGTAGTTAGTGGTGGAGAAAAGTTTAATTTTTGTCCCGTCCTAAGAACATTTTTAAAATCAAATATTCTACTCATAAATAAACTTATTAAAATTGTCTACCACCACTTTTGCATTAATTTCAAAATAAAGTTGTTCAATCCTAATTTCCCAATCCACTTGATGGATGACTATTGACTAGTAACAATCCATAAGCTTCACCTTATTTCACATTAAGCAAAATGGAATAACACAAAGTTTTAGGTTTGACAAAACCTCCATCGCGTTCTGGATTACACATTATATGATACCCACTTTAATTATCATCACTGAAAGTTGCATCCAATGTTAGTTACACTTTACTTTATCAGCCAAGAGTTACCCTCTTAGGATAAGCTGGTTGAGTAGCATGCACATCACCTTGGTTGTCACACAAAGTAGCTCATTACCATTGATGTAGAAACAATGTTGCATGTTGTACAATAGTTGTTGTAACAACCTCATCGACCTCCTCCACAACTTAGGCGTTGTTAGTTGTACACCACCTATACAACGCCTAAGCTGAGACATTCGAGGAGCCAGAGTAAAAAATAAATCTGAAATTCCTCGAACAGTTAACACATGCGGTTCTTACATATCCCACAATCCCAAAAAAGTTCAGGTATCTATGGCTACTAAACAAGTAACAAAAAGGTGCCAAGAATTCTTATTACATTCACTGTATCTAGTGCAAGTTTGATGACTTTGTACCTTTTTTGTTACAAGCTTCTTGTTGGAAGACAATCTCTAAGCATCTTCCATAAGAAATTCTTAACAACTGGGGATACCTCCAAATTCCAAACTATAGATCAATCACCAACAACATGTAATACTGATATGCTTCACTCCATAGCTCCAAGCTTAAAAGACTAAAACAGCCTATGTTTGTAAAGCATGCTGACTCTGGCTACAAAATAATTATTCCATGGGTTGTAAATGTAATGCACAAAGTATATTCCTTAGTATGTCTTATTATGTTATCTAGTGGATGTTTATTTCTTTAAATGGTAATTATGAAAGTTAGAGAAATAACTGTGATTTAGAGTTTAACACTTATAGTTTGAAAACTGCGGGAAGTTATGCATTGCTGAATTACGAGTCTGAATAGAAAGGCTAGATATAGTTACTAGATATAATCCCTATCTTGTTCTTTTTAAGTAAAATTTATTCCATATTGAAGTTTAGACCATGAAAGTTTTTACTAGATAAATGTTTTTCATTATGATTGTAAGCCAGCAATCATTCATAGAGATGTGACAACCAAAAATGTTCTGTTTAACTCAGAAATGGAAGCTTGTCTTTCTGACTTCGGCATAGCGAGACTTCAAAATTCTAGTTCGTTGAATCAAACAGTACTTACAGGAATTTATGGATATCTTGCACCAGGTAAGCTTTTTTCTATTCAAGTTGTTCAAAATTCTGCCTTAATTGTAGGCCTCCCCCTATCGACTTTATTTCGGATTTTAGCCTCCGACACATTTAATGTGTTGGGTTAAGCGGGTCGGCTTAGTCTCGCATTGCTTAAAACTACGACCAAAGTCATGCATATATGACTTTAGCAGTACAAATTGTACAATTTGATTTTATAGCGTTCAGTTAGGCCTGACCTAAATTCTAAGACTCATTGCTTCGAATTCCATAAATCTGAATTAAAACAATGTTAGTTTTTCTAACGTGATTCATTTTTCTTGCAGAACTTGCTTACACAAATAGTGTGACTGAGAAATGTGATGTGTACAGCTTTGAGTGGTTGCTCTTGAAATTATAATGGGAAAACATCCAGTAGAACTTGTTTCAACATTAATATTTGCTTTTACCATTACTTCATAGATTATACAATTTTTTTGTTTCTGAAAATTTTGAAATTTTACTATTTACATTAGCAGCTTGAGAGCCAATTAACAAGTCTGCAACTAAGATACATCTGAGAATAACTAACTATACCTAACAGTCATTAATTGTAACAATTAAAAGCTTTCCATTAGGTCATTTTTTTTGTATAATATGATATCACTCAAACAACTGTTCCAATTGATAAAAGCTATCAATTTAAAGCAATATACATAGATAACATCAACATGTGTTTATTAAAGTAGGGAGAGAATAACATAGGTTAGACAGAATGAAAACTTGAAGTAGCAGATAAAAGAGAAATGGAATTGGAATGTTGTATTCAATATATATACATCTTTTTACAATCAATTGTTCAATGACCAGATAAAAATAAATTGACTTGTGTCACTAACTATACAAATGATCATGATTCTCTAACTCTAGTGTTGTATAAATGATCATATACGTCTGCCTGCCTAAAAGAATCACTCATATCACATCAACAGAGGAGTTGGTGCTCATGACTCAAGAGGATGCTATGCTGCTTCTACTTTGGCTTCTTCCGACCATTTTGAGACAGTCACCAAACCAGTTGCATCTCCAGTGAAGATGAGTCCACCAGGACCTTTCTCGATTGATCTAACTTCTTGTCGAGCAAATAGTCTACCCCTCTCTGAAAAACTTTAAATTGTAAAAACAGACAACGTCAGGTCAGAAGTAAAACTAAGTTTACACAAAGTCACAAAGCAATAAAATGGTTGCAAGTTTACTTACGATGGTAGTTCATACAGACGAACTGAATTGTCTTGGCAAGAGCAAAACAGTATAGTCTTATCTTCTGCATCAGTCATCGCATTAAGTGCAACAATGCCCTGTAATCAAAATAAATAACAGCTTACATGACCATGACAAAACAAATACCAGCTTGTTTCCTAGAAATGAAAAAGAGAAACAAATGATATTTGACAAATAATAAAAAACTTATGCACTTACGTTTTCCACATTGTGCGAATATGCCACATGGAAAGTTTTCTCTTCACTTTCAGCCCAGACCTTAACAGTGCAGTCCAATGAACTTGATAGTAAGAAGTTGCCCCAACTAATAAGCGACGTGACTGTGTCAGTATGCCCATTGAGTGTCATTTTACATTCAAATGTGTCAAGATCCCAAACCTGCATGAAACAATAATAAATTACTATCCCTTACAATATGTAGCTAACACAGGGAAACAGTAGACCACCAAAGATATACTGACAAAAACAAGATAAAAACATCGATATTTCAATTACAGGATTTACAACATTACACAGGAGAAAGACAAATAATATTTAGCAAAATCTAGATCAGTATCCAGAACTAGACATCAGACAACTCTATTAGTTTATATAGCTTTTTAAAAAATACAGAAATTTGAAAGAAAAAGAAAACAGTGAAACCTCCAAGATAACAATAAAAATACCTTAATACTGTGGTCCATGGATCCCGAGAAAAGCCTCTTGTTGGGGCATCCGACAGTTAGGCAAACAACAGATTTAGAGTGGCCAAGTAGTGATGCAACCAGTTTAAAAGGGGAATTGGCTTCAGAGCTGCCCTTCCATGCAGAAATTACACCATCCTATAATTAAAGTAATGAAATTATAGATAAATTGATCGATTATAGAAAAGAACTGTTACAAAAGTAAGAGAACAAAAAAAGCATTCTGTTACTAAATACAGATTATAAAGTTTGATTTATTCAATCAGATAACAACCATTAAAAAATGTGTCAGTAGTTACCTCTGCACCAGCTAATAGTGTATCTTTGCCAACAGTCATGGCAAGGACTCGCCCATTAGGCACTTCAAGAGTATACCCTGAACCATTCTGAATATTCCATGCCTTCACAAAAACCACAATTACATAATCAGCTTACATGTATTGCTCCTATATAAAAGACAAGACTGCACAATGAAAAAAATCTAGTCTTGGACTAAAATAAGAACAACAGCGCTTACCTTGACAATATTTGATAGACCAACAAAAATCCAATGGCCCTCGCTGATTAAAGAGTTGACTTCATCACCAAGATTGGTCACATTAGCACACTCAGCAGTATGGCAGTCCCATATCCGAACTGTGCCATCAGTACTTCCAGAGAAAAGTTTGTTCGTCCCAACTGGAAGTGTAATTCCTGTGACAAGTTTCTTGTGCCCTTCAAGATTTGTTACTGCTGATAACCGATCACCAGAAAACCAAGAATGCATATCCCGACATTTATCACCATGCACACAGTTTCCGTTGATCCAATATTTGCATAATTCTGTCGATAAAATAGCTGACGAACTCTGAGAAACTTCGACAACTGCTGTCGATAAAATAGGTGACGAACTATCAGCAGTTTCGACAACTTCTGTCGATAAAGAATGTGATGAACTCTGAGAAACTTCTTCGACAACTTCTGTCGATAAAGAATGTGATGAACTCTGAGAAACTTCTTCGACAACTTCTGTCGATGAAATATGTGATGAAGTCTGAGAAACTTCTCCGACAACTCGTGTCGATATGGTAGGCGATGAAGTCTGAGAAGGCTCAACAAGTGGTGTCTTAGAAATACAATCTCCACTATTCCTAATCCAAACCGTGGCTGCACGCTTAGTAAGTGAATTTTCTTCAGACTCAGACTCAGAACATCGCTTCCTTCCTCCATTACAATTGACAGTCTTGGTGACTATAGGAGGTTTGCTGTGAAGAAACCTACAAGGGTTTCGATTGCATCTCCCATTCAACCAGTAATAACATGTTGTGGGGATAATTCGTCGATCAATTCTTGTCCATTTAGTGACCATGATTATACACTGCATAGAATATATCATATATTATTATCATCAATCAATCAATAACATTCCAATACCAAAAAATGAAACCCTAAAATAAAAACCCTAAAATTGCACCTACAAGTAACGGAGAGAGTGAAGAAGAGAAAACCCTAATCGCGTTACCTAAGTGAACGAACAGAGAGAGAAGAGTGAAGAAGAGAAAACCTTAATTGCGTTACCTGAGTGAACGAACAGAGAGAAAAAGAATTGAAGAGCCGAAGTGATGATCGAGAGAGAAAAAGAATTGAAGAGCCGAAGTGATGATCGAGAGCCGAAGTGATGATTGAGAGGCGATCGAGAGAGTGAAGAATTGAAGAGGCGCGAAGAGAGAGTGATGAATACTCTGTCTGTAACTGTAAGGATATATATATATATATATATAGGTAACAACAACATCGTCTCGTTGCTTATCAAAAAAAAAAAAAAAAAAAACAACATCGTCTCGTCTGTCACAAATCACAACGGTAATATTTTATATTCTTTTTTTTTTTTTTAATTTTATTTTATCTTACAAAACATCACTTAATTTCAAAAAATGTCATTTTCCTTCATTTTCAATAAAATTTCTTTTTTTTTTCTTTGACATTTTCTACTAAATATTTTACTTCATTTTTTGATTAATTACTAAATATTTTTTGGTATACTTAATTAAAGTATAATTTAATTTTATCATAATTTATTTCAATAAAATAAAATTCCAAATTTTCAAATTCAATATTTTTTGTTATATCTTTTTTTTTACTAATGTTATATCTTATATTCAAAACCAAACTTTTAAAATTTCTTAAATTATTTTATCTTTTAATGTTATATTACAAAAAAATAAAATAAAGTATATTGACAATAAAAACTTTTTTTACACAATTTATTTTAGATATCAAGTTAGATATCAAACTTTTTTTTTCTTTACACAATTTAGATATCAATTTTGAATACTCTTATTGAAAATTTAATTTTGAATTTAATATAAAATTGAGAATTTTACTTTTAATTTAGAAAATTAAATGTTGCATAATTTAATTAAACAAATGAAGAAAATGCAAATAATATACCACAACATTCTAATTTTTTCGAATATTAGATAAATAACACACAATTTGTTTTATTTTATATTCATGTGTGAAATATGACTCTTGAATTCATATACATTAATCACCAAGAACACCACCAACCAATTAAATGCATGACACACCATCAACTAATTATGAATAAATCATACACAATTTCCACATTCTTAATTATTAAATATGACTTTTGGAGTAATGCATATCAATCACAGAAAACACTCACAACTAGTTATTACATGCATATATAACACCATAAATATATTAGAATTCAGAAAACACTCACAACTAGTTATTACATGCATATATACCACCATAAATATATTAGAATTCATTTTCTTCTTAATTTTTCATGTAAGACTACATGCATCATTATTTCTTTGATCTCTTATTTATTTTCATATTTTACTTTTTTCTTTCCTTTAAACTTTTTTGCATACATTAATAAAAATAAGGCTTAATTGCATATTTGATCCCTTATGTTTATTTTAGGTTTCAATTTGGTCCCTTATGTTTAAAAAGTTTCAAGTTGGTCGTTTTAGTCAATTTTTTGTTTAAATCGTCTATGTGGCTAATAATTTGCGTATGCGGACAACTTAGGAGGGTACTGTATGAAAGTTTTAGATGAAATTAACTCAAAATTTAACAAAAAGTTGGAAGAAATTAACTCAAAATTTAATGAATAGGACAAACTTATGTTGAAAGCAATAACATAAGAGATCAACTTGAAACTTTTTGAACATAAATGACCAAATTGAAACCTAAAAGAAACAAACGGGACTAAATATGCAATTAAGCCTAAAAATAAAATATAATTTTACAAATTTACGGAGTACATACATTGCTACTAGAAAGTTAGATAATCTTACAAATTTTCAGACTCGGCAATTTCGACAACTTGTGTCTTACCAATACTATCTCCACTCTTCCTATTCCAAACAGCTGCCTTTAGTTTACGCTTAGGAAGAGAATTTTCAGAGTAAACACAACATATAACATACGCAATCAATGACATTTCCAATACTAAAAAATGAACCCTAACAAGTAAATTACTACAAGAAACCTAAATTAACATATCGATGACCAGAAAATAAGACTCAAATTATCATATCTAGAAAACATAAGTAAATTATACCCATATTATAAAATAAAAAATAAAAAAAACCCTTCTTGGGAAGTGAATTTTCTTCAGACTCAGATGAGGAACATCGCTTCCTTCCTCCATTACAATTTATGGTCTTGCTGACTATAGGAGGTTTGCTGTGAAGAAACCTACGAGGGTTTCGATTGCATCTCCCATTCAACCAGTAATAACATGTTGTGGGGATAATTCGTCGATCAATTCTTGTCCATTTTGTTACCCTGACAGTCATGATTATACACTGCATAGAATATAACATATATTATCATCAATCAATAACATTCCAATACCAAAAAATGAAACCCTAAAATTGCACCTACAAGTAACGGAGAGAGTGAAGAAGAGAAAACCCTAATCGCGTTACCTGAGTGAACGAACAGAGAGAAAAAGAGAGAGGGAAGAGTGAAGAAGAGAAAACCCTAATTGCGTTACCTGAGTGAACGAACAGAGAGAGAGGCGCGAAGTGAAGAGATGATTGAGGCGATCGAGGCACGAAGTGGAGAGGCGCGAAGCGAAGTGATGATTGAGGCGATCGAGAGCCGAAGTGAAGAGATGATAAGAATTGAGGCGATCGAGAGGCGAAGTGATGATCGAGAGTGAAGAATTTTAGAGGCGCGAAGTGAACAGAACAGAGAGAGAGTGAAGAATTTTAGAGTGAGAGAGTGTGAATTTTAGAGTGAGAGAGTGAAGAATTAATGAAATGAATACTCTGTCTGTAAAGATATATATAGGTCAACAACAACATAACTATGTCACAACGGTAATATCTTATAGGGTTAAACACGTTTTTAGACTTAGGACTCATATGAAGATTTTCCTTCCACTTATAGCTTTTCTTGCAACTGTTCTATTTCATTTCGTGTTTGTAATAATGTTTTTTTTTTCTTTATTATTATTAGAGTTAGGATCCGTTGACACCAGGTGTCAAACTTTAATTTGACACCAAATCTCAACCGTCTATTTCTTTTAATCAAAGGTTAATAATAGTTTCCTATATTAACTCATGTGTGTATCTATTTAGGAGATTCCTTATTTTTAGGTTGCATAAAAATTTGATTTGTTGTTCTACCAAAAAAAAAATTTGATAAACGTTCTACCAAAAAAAATTAATTTTTTTGTTCTACCAAAAAAAAAATAATTTGCTGATCTATAATAGTAAATTGTTGTTATCACCATCATTACTATTCTCCTTGTGTTTTCATTTTCCTTTGCTTAACTGTCAATGTCAATTGCAAACTATGCACATAAACAACCTACTACCAAACTCAATTTAATTAAAATGGTTTTCTATACTAAAACCGATAAAATTGAATTTTTATACCCATATATACCATGATTGATGATTCATATATGTACTTGCTTTCAATGATTTATAACCTATATGTCCAATAGATTCCTAAACTCAATTCATACACCATGGGAATGAAAACGCAAAGGGGAATAGTAATGTTTGGGGAGATTGAATAACAATAAATCAATTTTTTTTTCTAGAGCAACAAATTTTTTTTTTTTTTATTTGAACAATATTTTTTTTTTGGTAGAACAACAAATCAAATTTTTATGCAACCTAAAAATAAGGAATCTCCTAAATAGATACACACATGAGTTAATATAGGAAACTATTATTAACCTTTGATTAAAAGAAATAGACGGTTGAGATTTGGTGTCAAATTAAAGTTTGACACCTGGTGTCAACGGATCCTAACTCTTATTATTATTATTATTATTTTCATTGACTAATATTATTATTATATTATTATTATTATTATTATTATTATTATTATTGTTACGTTAAATAAGTTTTTCCTCCTTATAAGTATTTCAATTTTTTTTAGTCCTATAAAAAATGTCAACAATTTTTAGTCCCTAAATATTTTCTATCACGATTTTTTGTCTCTACTATAAAAATCAACTGTTTTGTACTTTCACATTTTATGGTGTCACTTTTAAATCAACTATTGTGTACTTTCACATTTAAGATAAAATGAATTATTTATGAATTTTTCAGCGAAAAAAACTTAAAAAAATTCATATTTAATTCAACTTATCTTTTTATTTTTTTGAAAGATTTAATTCATCTTATCTTAAAAAAAATTAAACTTTTGCAAGAAAAATTTATATAATGTACTAAACATGACTGCGATTTTTTTTATAATTTTGAATGATATATATGAGTTGATTGAAAAGTAGAGACCAAACATTATGACATAAAATATTGAGGACCAAAACTTCTTGAAATTTTTATAGAGACTATTTTTTTTTCTTTTTCAAAGCACATGAATTTATATATATAAATAATAAATATAGGTGTTGGTGTTTTGATTGGCTACATTTTGCAAAAGCCAACCAGCCAGATGCTGGACTGAGATCCTGAAGCTCTGTTTTTCGTGCAGAATTTTTATTTCAAATCTGAGCCAAGATTTGCTTCAATTATATATTCAGGCACGTGCGTTTAGGCAAGACGAGACTTACTCAGCAAGTCTTATTGAAGTCGGTCAAAGGAAAGTTATTTAAAACAAAAATATAATTATATTATATTTTTGCGTTTTTTTTGTTTGGAACAACAGGAATTATATTTCTGAAAATAATATAGGGTTGGCCGCAATTCTCACAGCTGTACAAGTCTGAAGACCTAACTTGCCCATCAAGACAATTGAAGACTATAAATATGTGAAGCCTCAAGGCTATTGAACTTGCGATTTCTAAACCTTGTATTTCATAAAGCGTGCGTTTTAAAGGTTTAGTGTGTGTGTCCTTTGTGAGCCTTTCTTGTGTCAATCTGATGCAAGTTTAGGACTGTGTTTGTGTTGTTTATTGTAAGCTGCTCCTAAGCTTTTAAGCACGGAGTTAGTTTGTGTGATTCACTCATAAGCTTTTAAGCAAGAGTGTTGTCTAGTTTCTAGGAGAGTGTCTCCATCCTTACAATCATTATTGACAGCAACATAGTACGTGTTGTTAGAGGGAATTTGGGACGGGGTCTCATTATCTAAGAGGTTCTTAGGTAGGATTGCACGGGTAGTGTCTAGGTGATAAGTCAAGTACCGGGTGTTGGTCGAGGGCTTTGAACTAGAGCTATTATAGTGGATTCATTCCTGGATTGGTATCCCCCAGAGTAGGTGACGTTGCACTGAACTGGGTTAACAATTTCCTGTCTTATTTATTGTTCTGCAATTTATTTATTTATTTACTGTGTTCTGCGACTGTCTTGCTGCAACGTGTGCTATAGCATCTTGTGCAGCATTGTGTTCACTGCGTGCCAGATTTCAATTGGCATCAGAGCAGGCACCCTTTCTGGTTATAGGGTGAGCTCCAGGGAAAATGTCTGGCAACATTGAAAAGGAAGGAGGGCTTGTAAGCAGACCACCGCTTCTAGTTGGTGTCTCCAACTATGATTATTGGAAATCACGCATGATTGCTTTCCTAAAATCTATGGATAGCAAAACTTGGAAGGCTGTTCTGAAAGGATGGGACCCCCCCGTGGTCATTGACAAGGATGGAAAGCCAACACTTAAACTAAAAGCTGAGGAGGACTGGTCTAAAGAAGAGGATGAGCTTGCCTTGGGAAACTCAAAAGCATTATATGCATTATACAATGGGGTAGATAAACACATCTTCAAACTAATCAAAAAATGTGTCTCAGCAAAGGAAGCTTGGAAGATTCTTGAAAATGTTCATGAAGGTACTCCTCAGGTAAAAATGTCTAAATTACAGATTCTTACTACTCAGTTTGAAAACTTACGTATGAAGGAGGAGGAAACAATTCAAGATTTTCATATGACTATTCTAGACTATGATAATCAATTTGATGCTTTGGGGGAGAAAATTCCCGAAGAAAAGTTAGTAAGAAAAATGCTTAGATCACTTCCAAAGAAATTTGATATGAAAGTCACAGCTATGGAAGAAGCCAAAAACATATCTGAGATGAAGCTGGATGAACTGGTTGGATCACTCCAAACTTATGAAAGTGTTGCAAATGGAAGAAGTGAAAAGAAAAATAAGAGCATTGCCTTCTCATCTAAAAATAATGAAGAAGAACTGGAGGATGAAGAAGAATCTAATGAGAGTATCTCTGAGGCCATGGTGTTATTAGGAAAACAATTCAACAAAGTTCTGAAACGAATGGATAAGAGACCCAGATCAAATTTCAAAAACAATGCTCCAAGCACTATGCGCAGCAATGAAAGTCAAGGAAAACCAAAAGGTGATGAAAAATCAAACTTAAACAGAAACATTCGATGTCACGAATGTGAAGGATATGGTCACATCAGACCTGAGTGCCCAACATATCAGAAGAGAGCAAAGAAAGGGCTAACTGTCAGTTGGTCTGAGGATGATGACTCAGAAGATGATACAGCATCTGTAACTGCTAAACATATCTCAGTCTTAACAGGTATTGTTACATCTGATACAGAATCTGATGATGGAGAGGTAACCTATGAAGAGCTTGCTGCATCCTACAAGGAACTTTGTCTTAAAAGTGAAGAGATCTGCAGGGTTATTGAGAAACAAAAGGTAACCATCAATGAGCTAAAAGCAGAAAAATTTGAGAATATCTCAAAGATGGAGGAACTACAAAAGAAGGTAAATTATCTATCCTCTGATCTTGAAGAAGCTAAAGGAGTCATTGAAAAATTAAATACTGACATTTGGCGGCTGAGAAAATTCTCTGACATGTTGTATAAAGATGATGAGCATCTTGACAAACTTCATAAGGCTGATGGACAACTGGAGGAAATCTTAGAGAAAAATGTTCGAAAGCCTAGAAATATTGGGCTTAGCTATGAGAATGTCAATAAATTCAAAAATTACAGTCCTGACGTCATGTACATGGAGCCTAAAGAAACTCAAAAGCAAAGGATGCCTTATCAGAAGCCGCAGCATCATCAGCAGCATCCCATGTCAAGAAATAGAAGAAAGCACCATGCTTGGAGATGTCATTACTGTGGTAGAAAAGGGCACATAAGGCCTTACTGCTACAAGCTATATGGGTACCCTAACAGACGTCCTCAGCACAAACCTGTTTCCACAACTGCTCCTACTCAACAAGAATGGAAACCTAAAGAAGAAAATGAGAAGAAAAGTGATACAACTCAACCTGAAGAAGAGATTACTGCTCTGATTGCTCACACATCACTTAGAGCTTCATCAAGGGAAGACTGGTACTTCGATAGTGGCTGTTCAAGACACATGACCGGAATAAGTAAATTTCTTGTCGGAATAAAGTCTTACTCAACTAGTTTTGTTACCTTTGGTGATGGTGCAAAAGGAGAAATTGTTGGGATAGGGGAGCTCAGAAGTAATAGTTTGCCTAAACTAAACAATGTATTGTTAGTAAGAGGATTGACTGCAAACTTGATAAGTATTAGTCAACTATGCGACCAAGGAATGAAAGTAAACTTCACCAAATCTGAGTGTCTGGTTACAAATAACGAAGGTGAGATTTTGATGAAAGGTGTCAGATCAAAAGACAACTGCTATCTATGGGTTCCCCAAGAAGGAGAAAATATGACAACATGCTTAACCACTAAAGAAGATGAAGTAAAACTATGGCACCAAAAGCTTGGTCATCTTAATCTAAGAAGCATGAAGAAAGCAATATCCAAAGAAGCCATCAGAGGACTGCCAAATCTCAAAATTGAAGAAGGTAGCATATGTGGAGATTGTCAGATTGGAAAGCAAACCAAGATGCCACATCCAAAGCTGCAGCATCTTACCACTACCAGAGTTCTTGAACTTCTACACATGGACTTGATGGGTCCTATGCAAACTGAAAGCTTGGGAGGAAAAAGGTACGCATATGTTGTTGTTGATGACTTTTCTAGATACACCTGGATAAATTTTATTAGAAAGAAATCAGAAACCTTTGATGTGTTCAAAGATCTATGTGTTCAACTTCAAAGGGAGAAAAACAATGTGGTATTAAGGATCAGAAGTGATCATGGTAAGGAGTTTGAGAACTCCAGTTTCTCTGACTTCTGTGCCTCTGAAGGCATCATACATGAATTCTCATCTCCCATTACACCACAACAAAATGGTGTAGTAGAAAGGAAAAATAGAACTATACAAGAGTCTGCAAGGGTAATGTTACATGCAAAGAAGCTTTCACATGGTTTTTGGGCAGAAGCTATGAATACTGCCTGCTATATTCATAATCGTGTCACCCTGAGATCTGGAACAACAACTACTCTATACGAATTATGGAAGGAGAGGAAACCTACTGTTAAGCACTTCCATGTGTTTGGTAGTAAATGCTACATCTTGTCTGATAGAGAACCAAGAACCAAAATGGATCCTAAAAGTGATGAGGGCATATTCTTGGGATACTCAACAAATAGTAGAGCCTACAGAGTATATAATAATAGAACCAAAACCATGATGGAGTCTATAAATGTGGTAATAGATGACACCTCAAGTGAAACTGCTGAAGATGATGCAGAAGATGCTACAGCATCTATACCAGGTGATGTAGATTGTGAAACTACTAATGAATCAAAGAATGATACAGAGGTTACTGCATCTGACCAAATCTCTGCTACTCCAAAGAAAGGACCTTCTACTCGTACTCAAAAGAATCATCCTACAGACCTGATTATTGGTAATCCCAATCAAGGAATTACTACTAGAAGGACACTTGACATAGTTTCTAATGCTTGTTTTGTGTCTAAATTTGAGCCAAAAAATGTGAAGGAAGCTCTGACTGATGAGTTCTGGATAAATGCTATGCAAGAAGAGCTAAATCAGTTCAAGAGGAATGAAGTTTGGGACTTGGTTCCTAGACCTGAAAATGCAAATGTAATTGGTACCAAATGGGTCTACAAGAACAAGTCTGATGAAAGTGGAACTGTGACCAGAAACAAGGCAAGGCTGGTTGCACAAGGATATTCACAGATTGAAGGGATAGATTTTGATGAGACTTTTGCTCCGGTTGCTCGTCTTGAATCCATTAGATTACTTCTAGGAGTGGCATGCATTCTAAAATTCAAGTTATTCCAAATGGATGTGAAAAGTGCCTTCCTCAATGGGTACTTAAATGAAGAAGTATATGTGGAACAACCAAAGGGGTTTGTTGACCCAAGCTTTCCAAATCATGTTTACAAATTAAAGAAAGCTCTTTATGGATTAAAACAAGCACCTCGAGCATGGTATGAAAGATTGACTGAGTTCCTTACTAGTCAAGGCTACAGGAAAGGAGGAAATGACAAGACTCTATTTGTGAAAGAAGATCAAGGCAAATTTCTAATAGCACAAATCTATGTTGATGACATTGTCTTTGGAGGAATGTCTAGTGAGATGGTACAGCATTTCGTGCAGCAAATGCAGTCTGAGTTTGAGATGAGTCTTGTAGGTGAACTAACCTACTTTCTTGGGCTCCAAGTAAAGCAGATGGAAGATACTATTTTTATCTCCCAAAGCAAGTATGCAAGAAATATAGTGAAAAAGTTTGGTATGGAAAGTGCTGCTCATAAAAGAACACCTGCAGCAACCCAATTAAAGCTTACCAAAGATGAAAAGGGAGTTGATGTAGATCAAAGTCTTTATAGAAGCATGATAGGAAGCTTATTATACCTTACAGCCAGCAGGCCTGATATTACTTTTGCTGTAGGAGTATGTGCTAGGTACCAAGCTGAGCCAAAGATGAGTCATCTTGCTCAAGTGAAAAGAATTTTGAAGTATGTGAATGGTACATGTGATTATGGGATCTTGTATACTCATGGTGAGAACTCTATGCTAGTAGGATATTGTGATGCTGATTGGGCAGGTTGTGCAGATGATAAGAAAAAGCACCTCAGGAGCTTGTTTCTTTTTGGGCAACAACCTTATATCCTGGTTCAGCAAGAGAACAGAATTGTGTATCTTTATCTACAGCTGAAGCAGAGTACATAGCTGCCGGTAGCAGCTGCTCCCCAGCTATTATGGATGAAACAAATGTTGCTGGAGTACAATGTGGTACAAGATGCTATGGCATTGTACTGTGACAATCTTAGTGCCATCAATATTTCAAAGAATCCTATCCAACATAGCAGGACGAAGCATATTGATATTAGGCACCATTTTATTAGAGATCTAGTTGAAGAAGGTATTGTGACTCTTGAGCATATCTCAACTGAAGAACAATTGGCTGATATTTTTACTAAGGCTCTAGATGCAGTTCAATTTGAAAAAATGCGAGGCAAACTTGGTATTTGCCTGTTTGAAGATTTGTAGCAGTTACAGCACAAAAGGCGTGCAGTTGAAGTGTTTCTCCTCACTTCATTCATTGGTGCACGCAAATTAAGGGAAGTAATCAAAAACTTCCATAACTTCCTTTATCACGCGCTACAACCTCATCATTCTCTCTCTCACACTATCTCTCTCCACTCTCCTTTCTCAAAAACCTCTCAACTTCATCCATTAATCACCATTACCAAAAACCTCCATCAAAATCCAACAAACATCATGTCAAGTTCTCAAACTTCTTCTCCCGCAAAGAACGACGACACCACATCTTCGTATAACTCTCTTCCGCAACAAATCACCATCGCCTATCCACTTTCAACGGTGTTTCCTGATGATATAGTGAAGACGAAGAAGACCACACCAAAGAAAAGCTCTAAACGAAGCCAATCGACTTCTCGTGTGCCGTCTGAATCGAAGAAAAGGGGTAAGTGTTCTAAATCTAAATCTACGCTTAAAACGGTTCATACAATGCGTGAATTGTATCTTGATAATCCTGCTACTGCAAATGTTGATGTTAATGTTGAAGCATCTGCTTCTAGTAAGAAGAATTTAAGTTTGGAATTGGATTTAACTGAAACCCTAGGGTTAGAAAAACCTAGGTCTGCTGAGAAATTGGGGGAAACCTCCTTGGAAAACCCTGATGTTGTTGTTGATGATATTGGCGCTAACTCTAAGGCCAATCTTGTGTCTGAGATGACAATTGATGAGAATGCAGGTTCTGGGCTAGATGCTGCAAATGATGCTACAGCATCTGAAGCACATGTTGATATTAGTACCTCTGTAGTCCCTGATTCACCAAACTCTCCTGTGGTTCCTGTTAATGAAAAGGATACTGAAACCTCCATCCCTGCTGATGTCACTACACAAGATAAGGGTAAAAGTGTGAGAATGCCTGATACAAGTGAGGCAAATGTAATTGATGTTGAAAGCCTTCAATTCAAGAGTACTCCTAAGGCTGGTATATCTAGGAGGCTGAGAAGTAATACAGGAAAGGATATAGCTACTCCTTCTGAAGCCACCAAAACTAAAATTGGGCCTAAGAAACGGTGGAGCAAAGTCACTGTACCATCTGAAAGTAAGAAGAAGATTGTGAAGAGAAAAACTGTCTCTTCTAGTGACTCTGATTATGAGGAAGATCAAGATGCTGGAGCATCTCCTGAAGCATCTCCTCTGAGATCTGCCAAGAGAAAGAGAATGGCACCTAATGTTCCATCTGTACCAATTGACAATGTCTCTTTCCACTGTGTTGAATATGTTGACAGGTGGAAGTTTGTAGTCAAAAGAAGAATGGCCATTGAAAGGAACCTAACTGAAGAATTTTTGAAATGTCAAGACATTGTGAATTTGCTAGAGGAAGCAGGACTGCTGAATACTGTCTCTAAGTTGGGAAACTGCTTTGACAAGTTGACCAGAGAGTTCCTGGTAAACATCCCAGCTGACTGTGATAACCCTCTGAGTCCTGAGTACTTAAAAGTATATGTGAGAGGCAAATGTGTGGATTTCTCACCAGTTGTCATCAACGAATATCTGGGAAGAAGTACTGCTCCTGCAGCTGAATTAGAGACATCTATGAATGAGATATGCAGGACCATCACTGGTGACAAAGTGAAAGCATGGCCAAGGGCTGGAAAACTATCTGCTGCTAAATTAACCACAAAATATGCTCTGCTAAACAAAATTGGTGCAGCAAACTGGGTACCCACTACACATTCCAACAGTGTAGCTACAGGTTTGGCAAAATTCATATATGCTGTAGGTACAGGTACTGTTTTTGATTATGGCACTCATATTTTTAATGCAACAATTCTCCATGGCTCTTCCACTGCTGTAAAAATGCCAATAGCCTTTCCCACTCTGATCTGTGGCATTATCTTGTCTCAACATCCTGACATTTGCACTAACTCTGATGTGCCTGTCTCTAGACCCTCAGCTTTAACCATGGATTTTAGATTATTGGAAGGAAAACATGCTGCAGACATTGCTGTAGCATCTTTGAAGACACCAGCTGTAGGTATGACCAAGAGACAGATGATTGCTAATCTCAGGGAGGTTAGTAACATGCTAGGTGAGAAGAAGGAGCTGGTAGATGGTGTAATCCAAGCCTTGGAGCTTGAGCAGTCACAGGATGGAGTTGGTCCTTCCCATGGTGCTTCTCATGATGATGATCTTGCAGGTGGTGACACTGTAGAAGAGGAAATGGCCTCTGATGAAAGCCCCTCCATATGAGCTGCCTATTTTCATTTGGCTGTTGTGTTTTTGTCTTTATCTGGATTTTATTTTTTTTTTAAGGCTTAGGCCTCTTGTGTTGTAATATGTACTATGTGATCCCCTATCTTCTGACTTCTGTGACTTGGTACTCTCTGGATCTTTGCTTTGCTCCTATTCTATGGTACTGACTTTATTTGTCAGAATTTATGGCTAAAAAGGGGGAGTAAATTTGTGTGCATGATGTGCATGATGTGATGGAAAATGCTATAGCATCTAGTATAGCATGTTTTATGTGATATGCATGTTTTGAGGGGGAGTGAATGTTTATGCATAAATTGAGGGGGAGTAGGTAGAATTTATTTTTCTACTACTTTTAATATGCATGCTTATATAGGAATTTATTTTTCCTATTCTCTGTGGCGTTGCTAAAATTTTAAGGAGTTTATTTCTCCGATCTTGAATCCACTATGTGAGAGTTTATTTCTCTCTATCTGTACTTTGAGGCTAGATGTGTTATGTTCCGCTGTTGCATGCCTCTGATGCTTACGTGCTAGCTATCTATTCATCTGATGAATTTCTTTACTCTCTTTCCTAGTTGTGTGCGTATGTTGACTCGAAGGAAAGTTTAAATAGCTTAGCATCGTTCTACTTTCTTTCCTAGTTGTGTGCTTATGTTGACTCGAAGGAAAGTTTAGACTGTATCTCTCTATGCACTGGCCTAAGGTTGTTTTAGCCAAAATTTGCCAAAGGGGGAGATTGTTGGTGTTTTGATTGGCTACATTTTGCAAAAGCCAACCAGCCAGATGCTGGACTGAGATGCTGTAGCATTATAGTACAGCATCCTGAAGCTCTGTTTTTCGTGCAGAATTTTTATTTCAAATCTGAGCCAAGATTTGCTTCAATTATATATTCAGGCACGTGCGTTTAGGCAAGACGAGACTTACTCAGCAAGTCTTATTGAAGTCGGTCAAAGGAAAGTTATTTAAAACAAAAATATAATTATATTATATTTTTGCGTTTTTTTTTGTTTGGAACAACAGGAATTATATTTCTGAAAATAATATAGGGTTGGCCGCAATTCTCACAGCTGTACAAGTCTGAAGACCTAACTTGCCCATCAAGACAATTGAAGACTATAAATATGTGAAGCCTCAAGGCTATTGAACTTGCGATTTCTAAACCTTGTATTTCATAAAGCGTGCGTTTTAAAGGTTTAGTGTGTGTGTCCTTTGTGAGCCTTTCTTGTGTCAATCTGATGCAAGTTTAGGACTGTGTTTGTGTTGTTTATTGTAAGCTGCTCCTAAGCTTTTAAGCACGGAGTTAGTTTGTGTGATTCACTCATAAGCTTTTAAGCAAGAGTGTTGTCTAGTTTCTAGGAGAGTGTCTCCATCCTTACAATCATTATTGACAGCAACATAGTACGTGTTGTTAGAGGGAATTTGGGACGGGGTCTCATTATCTAAGAGGTTCTTAGGTAGGATTGCACGGGTAGTGTCTAGGTGATAAGTCAAGTACCGGGTGTTGGTCGAGGGCTTTGAACTAGAGCTATTATAGTGGATTCATTCCTGGATTGGTATCCCCCAGAGTAGGTGACGTTGCACTGAACTGGGTTAACAATTTCCTGTCTTATTTATTGTTCTGCAATTTATTTATTTATTTACTGTGTTCTGCGACTGTCTTGCTGCAACGTGTGCTATAGCATCTTGTGCAGCATTGTGTTCACTGCGTGCCAGATTTCAATAGGAAAATTACTTATGGAGGAAATTTGAGATATTTAAAGGGACTAAAAACATTTTTATCCTTTATTAGTATTGTTGATGTAAATATTTAACCTTTTGTCATGTTATCATAGAAAATCTTTGTACCTTTTGAGTAATAATAGTTTTATTAGCTTAATACCTTTTGAGATATAGGTTTATTGAAAAGTTTGAAATATTTGTCTCTTAGTATGAACAAGTTGAATGGTTCTATACCTTTAGAAATAGGGAATTTGAATAGCCTTTTATTTCTTGATCTTAGTGACAACAATCTAAGTGGTGAATCACTTTCTTTTTTGTATAATTTGGTTAATTTGATTGAACTAAACTTGTCAAATAATGACATTTCTAGTATTGTCTCACGTGAAATTGCAAAATTAACTCAATTGGAGTATCTCAAAATTTCAGATAACAAATTTTTTGGTACAATACCTTTTGAGATTGGAAAATTGTCCAAACTATTGGTTCTAGACTTTTCTAGAAACATGTTTTATGGAAAAATTCCGGCTAGTCTATCAACTTGCTCTAACATGAAAGTGTTGAATTTGAACCATAACAATATAACAGGAAGCATTCCTTCCCATATTGGTGAGCTTGTTAATCTTGATTTAATTGATTTGAGTTATAACTTAATAAGTGGCAAAATACCTTATCAACTTGGGAATGTGAAATACACAACAGTATTGGATCTTAGTTTTAATCATCTCATTGGAACTATTCCAAGTTCATTAGGAAGATTAACTTGTCTTATAATTCTCTAGAGGGTGAGATTCCTTCTAGTCTTCAAGAATCTGTCGCGCCGGACGCATTGATTGGAAATGAGTTTTTATGCAACCAATTCAGATATTCCGATACTACCTGTTACTCCTTGTTAAATAATAGTTATATTATATTATTGTAAGGGTAGTTTAGTCTTTTATAATCCCTAATTTATATATTCTATTGTAACTCTTGTTCCTTATGTTTTTTGGTTTATTGTAATGGAAAACCCTAGCCTCCTTTTCTCTTTGAATAATCTCAATAGTTAACATGGTATCAAAGAGCTTGGTTAATCCATTAGCAATTTGTTGAAGATAAATAAAAGTGTGTATTTGTTGTTGGCTATTTTTATTGATTTCTTGAATTGATATTCTCTGCTCTTGCTATTGGATTGGATCGCACACTTTGGTCAAAATGATGCTTTGAAGTCGATGCCAATTTCAAAGGAGATTAACATCTTTAGGTTGTGATTTTTCATGATTATTTCAATTTGTGATTTAATTAGTTATTGTTTAGAAGGAAGGTTACGTAAGTGTTGGCTTATTTGAATGCTTAAGCAATTCTTTTGCAATATTTCTATTGAGGAGTAAGCCTAATTGGTTGGTTTGCATATTGCTTATTGAATTTGTTATTGGTTGGCTCCGTTGAGTTTTGGCATTGGGGGTGATTGGTTGGACTTCTACATTTGAAGCAATTGTTTGTTGGTTTATTTGATTGTTTGATAATATGGCTATATCTCGTTTGACTGACCCTTCTTCCGTTGGCATTGGTATTGATCATGTATATCCATATGAGACTACTTCAAGAGTGTTTGATCTTGCTGAACAGTTCCAAAAATTTCTCGCCACCCAGCCACATGCAACATCTGTCTCCTCTATTAAAGGTTTGACTCCTTCTAATTGTTCAAGTATTTCTTCTATATGGATCCTTGACTCTGGAGCATCACATCATATGTCATATGATCGTAAGTCTTTTTTGTCTTTAAATCATACTTCATCCATGTCAGTTATGACTGCTGATGGCACTCCTATGCCATTAGCAGGAATTGGGTCAGTGTCCACATCTAATTTGTCTCTTCCCAATGTTTATTATATTCCTAATCTCACTTTGAGTCTTGCTTCTGTTAGTCAGTTGTGTGATTCTGGATACTCTGTTATGTTTTCTTCTACTCATTGTCATGTGCAGGATCCACATTCAGGGAGGTTGGTTGGGAAAGGTCGTAGACATGGGGGACTTTATGTTCTGGATGAGCTAAGAGTTCCAGATACTGCAGCCTCAACTTCTACTTCCACTGATTTATCATCTTTTCGATTAAGTTTATCATCCTCTAACTTTTATTTGTGGCATTCTCGTCTTGGTCATGTTTCTGCATCTAGATTAAAATACTTGGCCTCTACTGGAGCTTTAGGAAAATTACAAATTAGTGATATTTCTGATTGTTGCGGTCGCAAACTTGCTAAATTTTCTGCTTTGCCATTTAATAAAAGTGCTTCTGTATCCAAAGCACCTTTTGACTTAGTTCATTCTGATGTATGGGGTCCATCACCGGTTCTTACCAAAGGTGGATCTCGATATTATGTCTCATTTATCGATGATTATACTCGTTATTGTTGGGTTTATCTAATGAAAAATCGTTCTGAGTTTTTTGACATTTATCATATGTTTCGTGCTATGGTTAAAACTCAACATAATGCTGTTATAAAGTGTTTTCGTTGTGATCAAGGTGGTGAATGTACTTCTAATAAATTCTCTGAGTTGCTTGCTTATGATGGTACAATTCACCAGACTTCTTGTACTGATACTCCTCAACAAAATGGCGTTGCTGAAAGAAAACATCGTCATATTGTTGAAACTGCTCGTTCTCTTTTGTTGTCTGCTTCTGTTCCGACTGAATTTTGGGGTGAAGCATTTCGCACTTCTGTCCATGCTATTAATAGAATTCCGTCGTCAGTCACCTCAGGTTTGTCTCCCTTTGAAAAATTGTATGGTTATAGTCCTGATTATTCTTCTTTGAAGGTATTTGGTTCTACTTGTTTTGTTCTTCTCCCACAAGTAGAACGAAATAAATTGTCTCCTCGTTCTATCATATGTGTTTTTCTTGGTTATGGGGATGGTCAAAAGGGTTATCGTTGTTATGATCTTTTAAGTAAAAAATTGTATGTTTCTCGTCATGTTGTGTTTCTTGAGCACATACCATTTTTCTCTCTTTCGTCTGATACACATACTCCTAGCAAGTCTGAACTAACTAATATTGATCCTTTCGGTGTCGATAATGATATGTCTAGTGACTGTAATTTTGAGAACTGCAGGGATGGTACTAGTGCTACTCCAGATACATATGTCCCTTTTGTCCCATCAGCTACTCAACAACCTCCTACGACTGTTGTTCCTGCTGCACCTCCTCTACCACCTCCACCACCAACACCACCACCTTCACGTTATCCTTCTCGTGATCGTAAGTCTACTCAATTGCCTGATTTTGTTTATTCAATTTATTCTGATTCTTTTGCTTCTTTTCTTACATCTGTTCATAGTTTGTCTGAGCCCTCGTCCTATAAAGAAGCTATTCTTGATCCTCTTTGGCAGAAGGCTATGGCTGAGGAACTTACAGCTTTGCATAAGACAAATACTTGGGACATAGTACCTCTTCCGCCAGGAAAACGTGCTATTGGGTCTCGTTGGGTATACAAGGTCAAAACCAAGTCTGATGGGTCAGTTGAGCGTTACAAAGCCCGTCTTGTGGCTAAGGGATTTTCTCAACAATATGGTATGGATTATGAAGAAATATTTGCTCATGTGGCCAAAATGACCACTATTCGCACTCTTATTGTCGTTGCATCTGTTCGTCAGTGGGATATTTCTCAAATGGATGTTAAAAATGCCTTTTTAAATGGTGATCTTCAGGAGGAAGTTTATATGGTACCTCCATCTGGTGTTTCTCATAATCAGGGTGAAGTATGTAAGTTGAAGAAAGCTTTATATGGTTTGAAACAAGCTCCAAGAGCTTGGTATGAGAAGTTCTCTACTGTGATTAGATCTCTTGGATTCCGCTCTAGTGATCATGACTCTGCTTTATTTGTTAGGACAACTTCTCATGGTCGTATTATACTCTCTTTATATGTTGATGATATGATTATTACAGGTGATGATGTTGATGGGATTTGTGAGTTGAAATTACAGTTAGCTAAAAGATTTGAAATGAAGGATTTAGGTCCTCTTCGCTATTTCTTAGGGATTGAAGTTGCCTATTCTCATAAGGGTTATCTTTTATCTCAATCCAAGTACGTACATTGCAAACATTCTTGAGCAAGCTGGTCTCTCTGATACTCGAGCAGTCGACAGTCCTTTAGAGATGAATGTGAAATATGTTCCCTCTGATGGGGTTCCTCTATCAGATCCAACTTTGTACCGTACTTTGGTTGGAAGCTTGGTCTATCTTACAATTACTAGACCCGATATTGCTTATGCAGTGCATGTTGTTAGTCAGTTTGTTGTTTCTCCCACTACAGTACATTGGGCAGCCGTGCTTCGTATTCTCCGTTATCTTCAGGGAACTCAATTTCAGAGCCTTTTGCTTCCGTCATCCTCTTCATTAGAGTTACGTGCTTACTCTTGGTAATCCTACTGACCGTAAGTCTACCACAGGTTTTTGTATTTTTCTTGGAGATTCTCTTATCTCTTGGAAGAGTAAGAAACAAGATATTGTTTCCCGCTCTTCTACAGAAGCTGAGTATCGTGCTATGGCATCTACCACTACTGAAATAGTTTGGTTGCGTTGGTTACTTTATGATATGGGTGTGATTGTTTCTGAACCAACTCCTATGTATTGTGATAACAAGAGTGCCATTCAAATTGCCCACAACTCTGTATTTCATGAACGTACCAAACACATTGAGATCGACTGTCACTTCACACGTCACCATCTTCAACATGGTACCATTACCTTGCCGTTTATTACTTCCTCCTTGCAGATTGCTGATTTGTTCACGAAGACGCATTCTATTAAACGTTTTCGTTTCTTGATTGACAAACTCTCGATGCTCCATGTTAACACATCGTGAGTTTGAGGGGAGATGTTAAATAATAGTTATATTATATTATTGTAGGGGTAGTTTAGTCTTTTATAATCCCTAATTTATATATTCTATTGTAACTCTTGTTCCTTATGTTTTTTGGTTTATTGTAATGGAAAACCCTAGCCTCCTTTTCTCTTTGAATAATCTCAATAGTTAACACTCCTCACCTACAAAAAGTAGACTTAGGACTCATATGAAGATTTTCCTTCCACTAATAGCTTTTCTTGCTCTTATATGCTCTTTGTATGTGTTCTTATGCTGGTGTAAGGCTTGTAGTTTCATGTCTAGAACAAAAGCTATGAAGAATGGTGACTTTTTTTCAATATGGAACTATGATGGTAAAATTGCATATGAAGACATAATTGAAGCAACAAAAAAATTTGATATTAAATATTGCATAGGAACCGGTGGTTATGGTAGTGTCTACAAAGCAAAGCTACCTTAGTGGTAGAGTAGTTGCATTGAAGAAACTCCACAATGTAGAAGCTAATGAAACATTGATTAGAAGGATTTTTAAAAATGAGGTGAGAATGTTGACAAAGATAAGGCAATAGAAGTATTTTGAAGCTATATGGTTTTTGTTTACACAAACACAATAGATGCATGTTTTTTGTTTTGGAATTCATGGAAAAGGGAAGTTTGTATTGTGTTCTACACAATGATGTTGAAGCAGAGGAGTTAGATTGGAGTAAGAGGATTGACATTGTGAAAAGAATTGCACATAGCTTATCATACCTTCATTATGATTGCAAGCCACCAATCATTCATAGCGATGTGACAACCAAAAATGTTCTGTTGAACTCAGAAATGGAAGCTTGTCTTTCTGACTTCGGCATTCTAGTTCATCAAATGAAACAATACTTGCAAGAACTTATGGATATCTTGCACCAGGTGAGCTTTTTTTCTGTTCAAGTTGTTCGAAATTCCGCCTTAATTGTAGGCCTCCCCCTATCGCCTTTATTTCGGATTTTAGCCTCCGACACCTTTAATGTGTTGGGTTAGTGGGTCGGCTTTGTCTCGCATTGCTTAAAACTATGACCTAAGTCATGCATATATGACTTTAGCAGTCCTAATTGTACAATTTGATTTTATAGCGTTCAGTTAGGCCTGACCTAAATTCTAAGTTTCATTGCTTCGAATTCCATAAATCTGAATTAAAACAGCGTTTGTTTTTCTAACGTGATTCATTTTTCGTGCAGAACTTGCGTACACTAATAGTGTGACTGGGAAATGTGATGTGTACAGCTTTGGAGTGGTACATCCGATTAGTGCAGCTTATAATGGGAAAACATCCAGGAGAACTTGTTTCATCATTAAGATTTGCATCCACTAGAAACATTCTCCTTAAAGATTTATTAGACAAGAGATTAATAGAAACCATCAATCAGCAATCTTCTCAAAATGTCAGATACGTCATTTAGTAGTTCAGCATACTACAAAATCGAAGAAAAGCATATCGACCAAATGTGATAATGACCAAAACTGAGTTAAGAAACAAATACGCTGCACAATCACACATAATACCTCCTGAAGACCACCACAAAATTTCCTTCGGTTCAGAGCATTGATTGAGTCACCTGATCGCACTCCAACTTTATCAGCAGGCGATCCTTTATACACCTGTGCTAGATCATTTCAAAGCTCATAGAGTCAAAGATTACATAATATAGTGCCAGAAGTTGATCAAGAGATAGCTTGGAGGCTTGAACCAATTATGAGATAGATTTAAAAATTGTGATTCCAGATATGCAAAAACCGATAAGAAGAAAACGGACGATGAAAGGAAACAGACATGCAAAGCAACATCACAGGAGGGAGATTAGCAATGTCAATCACTCACAGTGAACCCGAGCCAAGGTTGCATGACAATCCTGCATAAATTGGATCAAACAATCCCATATATTTAATTTAATATTCATTTTTTGTTACTATTAGCAGTTTAACACAGTATAAAGCTAAAAGTGTTGGAGTAAGCCCTAAGAGCCAATCTATTTTCATAGTATTTGCTTTAGGAGTTTGAATATAAATATGGCATTTCTTTATTATATTTGTAAGGTTGCAAAATAATGAAGTCCCTAGAATAGAAAGTCCGTTTAATAATTAAGTGTGACTTAATCATGAGATAATATTAAACATAAGGACACTATTCTTAAAGTATCCGTAGTCGAGCTTTAAGGTAAAGGGGATAACCTTAAAAGCATAAAGACTATTATGAAGATAGACTGATGATCACATCTCATGGATCATGGGATAAGGAGTTATCAAGTCTTGACGTAGGTATAAATATTAGGAGTAATATTTATACTGGATTGACCCGCTATGAGAGTACTACATGCAAAGTTATGCAAAGTGTCATAAGTTACTCTCATGGTGATAATGGTGTAAACCGCCCTTAGACCTGAAACCACTTTGTACCCTAGATGTGGAGTCAAGTACTTTGTTGCTGATCTAACGTTATCCGTAACAGGATAACCATAAAGGCAGTTGATGGGTACTTCACAAAGCATGCTGTGGGACAGTAGTGACCTAGATGGAATTTGCCAATCCTGCATAACAGGATAAATGTCATGGGCCCAATATTGAACTGGACAAAGATGACACCAAGTATGTTTTGTGTTCAATATAGACATAAAGGGCAAAGGGGTAATTATACACACTGATATTATCACAAGAGGTTATGTTTAGATCACATGTTAATTTCTCGTAACTTGAGTAGCAGTGATGTGTTGCTAGATACCGCTCACTGTTTATTGTAATAAATAGTGATTTATTATAATTGTCAATGTTACGGAAACCTACAGGGTCACACACATAAGAACAATCTAGTGAGATTGGAACACCGTAAGGTACGGTGCACCTTGGAGAAATAAGGAAATATGATAAGGGTATTATGGTAATTAAAATGAGCATTACATCATATGGTATGATGTAGCAAGAAGGGGGTGCAAATATGTACTAGACATATTTACATGAGAATGGCGCCCACTATAGCCCATTTAGTTAAAAGGGCTTTAGTGTAATTTTGCCATGGCAAGTGGTTCTATAAATAGAACCCTTGTGGTAAGGAGAAATAGTTACACACTTTTGTTACTCATTCTCATGAGCCTTTGTTCTCTCCTCTCTTGAGAAACCCTAATCACCTTTCTAGAGTTTTTGTGAAAAACCCTAATCCTTATTTTGTGCCTCCTTTCTCCTAACCCTTCAAACCATTGGAGCTAGCACTCCATTGAAGGTTGTTGTTCGTGTGGACTGGCTAGAGGCGTTATACCTTTAACGCTTGTGATCAAATTCGTTGGTGACTTGGTGGTGACCTTGTTCATGACGGTTCGAGGTTCTTGTTCGTGACCTTGTTCGTGATTCGAAGTGTTCGATAGCCGTTCGTGATTTAAAGGGAGTTTTCGAACCAAAAGGTAAAACTCTAAACACAATTCATGACCATTCGTAAGGATCACAAAAGGAAAATTTTAAAATTCCGCTGCTTTTATCGTATCAATTTTCCTTCAGTGGTATCAGAGCCACTTACGAAACCATGAATTGATGTTTGTTTAAATTCATGAATTCAGTTTTAATATGATTAAAACAGTTAATAAAAGATTAAAATCGAGTAATTAAAATTTGACGGTTGTTTGTGTATAAATTGGATGATTAACATTGAAACGGCTCCGGAATCCGACACTTGTATGGTGGAGCATGCGATATGTTGATTGTCCTAAGGTTACACGAACAAGAACGGTCAATACTTACATGTGATGTAAGTTTTGTGTATGAATTGGGTAATTAACATTGAAACGGCTTCGGAATCCGACACTTGTATGGTGAAGCATGCGATATGTTAATTGTCCTAAGGTTACACAATCAAGAACGGCCATAAACTTATATATGATATAAGTAACCGTAATGCAAAATGGTGTATGTGATATACCGTTAGTAATTTCGTTAAAATTATTATGAAAGTTATTCAATTAAAGCGAGCCGTGTTCATTTGTTTCGGAATCCGACATTTGTATGGTGAAACAATGACATGTTGATCAATTGGATTGAATTTGGTCATAAGGAATTTTGACGGCATGAAAGGGTTGCACAAATGTTGTGTCATTAAAATTAGGATTTGCAAAACGTATCAAGTGTTGATGCGAAAAGTAGATGATAAATATATTTAATTTTGAAATCGTTTCAAAATTCTAGAAATATCTTTTAAAATTGTTTTAAAAGATAATATCATCAATTTTGGAAATATTTTATTCAAAAGGGTTTTGATTAAATAATTTTCCATATTTGACAAATATATTTAATTATGAAATCGTTTCAAATCTCTAGAAATATCTTTTAAAATTGTTTTAAAAGATAATATTACCAATTTTGGAAATATTTTATTCAAAAAGGTTTTGATTAAATAATTTTCCATATTTGGAGAATTGTCAAAAGATTTAATTCTACTTTAAAATAATGTTATTTATTTTAGCAAATTTTGATTCGAAATATTTAATTGTGAATTAAATATTTGAATCAAACTTACCTGATTTGATCAATCGCCGGATTTAATTAATTATGAGACTTTAATAATAATAAAGTTTGTTTGTTATTATTATATTTGATGATCGGTTATGGCCTTAGTTTATTTATTTTATTGCATTTGGTTTTTAAATACGGCCTGCGTGTCGTGCCTTATCTCTATTCTCTATATTCTCTTCTCATCCACTCCCTCGTATGTAAAACGAGTATTCTTTTATATTATTATGTAATATTATGAAGAAGAAGAACAATGGAGGTCAACCTTGGAGATCATGCTTGGAGAAGTATAGATCGTTTTAGGTTAGATTAGGTTCTCTCATTGGCTTGGGAGAACAAATGCGCTATGGGCCATAACTGTTTCATATTATTATATTATGTATGTTGATGCATGTTATGTATGGAGTGACGTCATTGTATGTAAGCCGTGGTAAGGTGAGATCAAATTAATTATAAAAGCCCTCAAAGGAATTAATATTAAGTTTTATTGCTTTCCAACGAATAGCGCCCTTCAAGATCAATATCGATCAATGTAGGTTTTGCCAACGCGAAGTGCATTGTCAATATTGATAAGTTGCGGTGAGGTAATTTATTTATCCGATCGCTATTTAATGGGTCTAACTTAACTAAAGAAAATATAATAAGATTATATGACTTTAGAAGCAAGTATTGGGTTATTCCATATGATGGATTAGAATAAGTGTTATTCACCCAATAGAAAGGATATGAGAGTTGTATGAGATACAATTGGGAAGGAGTTTCCTACCTAAATAACTAAGTTTTGTGTAATCAGCCCAACGCTGACTTAAAACGAAGTGAAATATGGATCTCATTCTCACTAGAAAATCTTCCAACGGGATTTTCCGAATCAAATGTCGAGGGTCATTTGTTTTGAGTAAAATAGTGAGGGAGCGTATTTAATTAAAGACCAAATTAAATATGATTTAGTCATAATATCTTACATATCTTTGTAATTAGAATTTCGAAATACAATACATATTAAGTTGTCCTTATGAAGGACAAGATTTTCAGAAAGGAGTTTCTGTATTGGTACAAATTGAGAATTGTTCTCAAATGCGAGAAAACTATAAGTCTTGAACTATAAACTGTGAACAACCTACCATAACTAGATTGGAAAAGGGATACTTGTTAGAAGCATCAAGTTGACGTCTAGATATAGAATATATAATAAATGATGTGATCATTTAATCTCAAGTAAGATCCTTTTGAAGGAACTTTAGAGTATGATAAATTTCTCAATGGATCAAAAAGTTGGTCATAGGATCAATCTAACAAATTATAATGGAATAGATATAGACAAAATTGTTTTGAATATCTACCGGAATTTGTTGAGTTGAATGAGAATTAATTTGCACTATCAAAGATTTGAGATATAATATAAATAAGATTTATATTCCTCTTATTTGAATAGTACAAAATGGTTGTCAAAGTAGAACGGCTATGGTTAGACCATTAAATAAAAATGACGTAAATAGTTCTTGGAAGAGTCAAACCAAAAGTATGAAGTGAGACTTCAATAATGCACATATTGTTATAGAAAGTCAAAATTTCTATTTCTACATCAAAAGTATATGATACAAGATGTTGAATCTCAATTTTTCGAAAATAGAGATGCTTAAAGAATTAGAACATTGGCTATAATTTTAAGTCAACCCATATCTAGAATGAAAATTGTTTCATTGATAATGAGAGCTTATGCAATGACTTAAAATCGAGTTTGAAATGGAACACAATAATTGTTATTGAATTCCATCTAGTAATAGAAGTAGCAATTGTATATCTTGTATTGACAATATATGAATTGTAGCCTTAAATGATAAGACAAGTAATGGTCCTATCATTTAAGCAAAGTTTTCTATACTATTACTCCAAGTCAAGTAATGGACTAGGGTTCCATGGTCTTGATAGGGTTATCTATAACAATCGTGATAAGAGCCAAATATGATTTGGACCTTAAATATATCAAGAGCATTGTTGTTTAGTACAAATATTCGATGTGTCAATAAAATAACGCATGACCTATTTGAACAATATACATGAGATGTATGTCGACCACTAAACATATTTTGTATATTGAGTTTATTTTACTTCATTAACATTGATGATTAAAATCATTAGATGTTGGTAGGTGTATGACACCAATTAGAAATCTTTGAATTTGTCAAAGAAATTCAACAATGAAGAAAATAGAACTCGACAAAAGTATTTAAGTTATATGAATGAGTCATATCAGTAAATACTTAATTAAAAGACTATAATAACTATTTTATCACATCATGTTTGACATGATTTAAGGATAGTTTAATTATATATTGACTCTTTCTATAAATCTCTTTACTTATAATTAATCTTCACCCACAATTAGTTCCCTTTTAAAATGATCATAAAGACACCATATGCGATATGGAGGTAAGAGTACCAAGTTTGTCTTTATGAGAATTTTGGATTAAAATTTATTAGATAAATCTAATTCCAAATGAATGAATGAATAAGTGGAAATATCCTAAAGAAAGGGATATTGGTCCTATATCACTCTTAAGGACAAAAGGTTGTTTTGTTGCTAGGTTTGAAACATTCCTCTAGTGGGAGTGTGTCTCTAAAAGAGACAGTGGGAGTGATATAGAACTTGAATAAATTCAAGTACCACAAAACATATTTATTTAAAAGGGAATGCAAACCGGTTCCTCAAGGTTGTTGAAGAACCATTGTTTTAAAGTTGCACAAATCCAAGATAAGTCTAACATATCACATATGGCTACAAGGTATGGTTTTATCATGACTCAGCAATGTGATATGATTCTCATGGAAGATGAGTCTTTGACTTTCTAAAAGGTCGTAAGACGATCTAGATTATGAGAAGTGGCTAAATGCCATGAAATCTCATACAGAATCCATATACACTAACCTTATGTAGATAATGGTTATGTCTTCAAGATGAGTAAGACTCATACGATGAAAGTGAGTATTCTTTTTGAACACTGATATGGATGGTATTAAGAATACCTTATAATATTTGATTGCTTCTGCTAAATGTTGTACTACATGTTTTGGTAGATAGATAACAAAGTTGCATTCCTTAATTGGAATGACCTCATATATATGCGTTGGACATATACGTAAGGGTTTTGTTGATCCAAATGATGCTAGAAAGGTATATAACTTGTAGCTATCTAATTTTGATTAGATAGAGTTCTCAGAAAATTAAATTATTGTTTGTTCCTTTTATGAAGTTTTATGAAAACAAATTAACAAGGACAAACCTATCTAACTTTGATTAGATCGAATAAATTTGAATATTTGTTCCTTTTGAAAGTTTTGTGGAAAACAAATGAAGGACAAATATAAATCTTGTGCATACAAAGTTTTAGTGGGAGTGATAATATCTGATATCATATTAATCATCAAGACATTTTTCTTATACATGTGAGACATGACTAAGAAAATAACTCTTGATGAAACACTTAGGCAAGAATTCCTAAAGAGTTAGGAATAACCTATGTACCAAAATTGAAATTAGTGTTTGACACTAACTTACCTTCAAGAATATCCCTAAGGACCTTAAAGGAACTAAGGCCTATTTCTTGAAATAGATAGGTATGGGAAGGATCATTATAAGGAAGTTATAATGAAGGAAGTTTCCATACCAATGTATTGTATATCATGGCTGAATACAAGCATTGAAAGCTATAAGATAAGCTTCGTAATATGTTTGTTTCAGTTAAATAAGTTGAGTATTTAAGATTGGATCGTTTGGCTCATGATTGAGCTAAAGATATGTTTCCGGTGTTACAAGTCACATTAATCACATTAGTGATGGTAATAGTTTAATCTTGCAAGAACACTTGAAAATAGATCTCACCGACGATTCATGAATATACTTAGACACTTATATATTTCGATAGAGATCGAAATAGAACGTTGAAAGATACGTAAGATACCAACATAGGAAATAGTTCCTTATCCACTAACAAAGCCTCTTGCGCAGTTGAAGCGTGATGGGCATACTAAGTCTATAGGTATTAAGAGAAACCTAGATTGGCTTTAGTGCTAGTGGGAGATTGTTGGAGTAAGCCCTAAGAGCCAATCTATTTTCATAGTATTTGCTTTAGGAGTTTGAATATAAATATGGCATTTCTTTATTATATTTGTAAGGTTGCAAAATAATGAAGTCCCTAGAATAGAAAGTCCGTTTAATAATTAAGTGTGACTTAATCATGAGATAATATTAAACATAAGGACACTATTCTTAAAGTATCCGTAGTCGAGCTTTAAGGTAAAGGGGATAACCTTAAAAGCATAAAGACTATTATGAAGATAGACTGATGATCACATCTCATGGATCATGGGATAAGGAGTTATCAAGTCTTGACGTAGGTATAAATATTAGGAGTAATATTTATACTGGATTGACCCGCTATGAGAGTACTACATGCAAAGTTATGCAAAGTGTCATAAGTTACTCTCATGGTGATAATGGTGTAAACCGCCCTTAGACCTGAAACCACTTTGTACCCTAGATGTGGAGTCAAGTACTTTGTTGCTGATCTAACGTTATCCGTAACAGGATAACCATAAAGGCAGTTGATGGGTACTTCACAAAGCATGCTGTGGGACAGTAGTGACCTAGATGGAATTTGCCAATCCTGCATAACAGGATAAATGTCATGGGCCCAATATTGAACTGGACAAAGATGACACCAAGTATGTTTTGTGTTCAATATAGACATAAAGGGCAAAGGGGTAATTATACACACTGATATTATCACAAGAGGTTATGTTTAGATCACATGTTAATTTCTCGTAACTTGAGTAGCAGTGATGTGTTGCTAGATACCGCTCACTGTTTATTGTAATAAATAGTGATTTATTATAATTGTCAATGTTACGGAAACCTACAGGGTCACACACATAAGAACAATCTAGTGAGATTGGAACACCGTAAGGTACGGTGCACCTTGGAGAAATAAGGAAATATGATAAGGGTATTATGGTAATTAAAATGAGCATTACATCATATGGTATGATGTAGCAAGAAGGGGGTGCAAATATGTACTAGACATATTTACATGAGAATGGCGCCCACTATAGCCCATTTAGTTAAAAGGGCTTTAGTGTAATTTTGCCATGGCAAGTGGTTCTATAAATAGAACCCTTGTGGTAAGGAGAAATAGTTACACACTTTTGTTACTCATTCTCATGAGCCTTTGTTCTCTCCTCTCTTGAGAAACCCTAATCACCTTTCTAGAGTTTTTGTGAAAAACCCTAATCCTTATTTTGTGCCTCCTTTCTCCTAACCCTTCAAACCATTGGAGCTAGCACTCCATTGAAGGTTGTTGTTCGTGTGGACTGGCTAGAGGCGTTATACCTTTAACGCTTGTGATCAAATTCGTTGGTGACTTGGTGGTGACCTTGTTCGTGACGGTTCGAGGTTCTTGTTCGTGACCTTGTTCGTGATTCGAAGTGTTCGATAGCCGTTCGTGATTTAAAGGGAGTTTTCGAACCAAAAGGTAAAACTCTAAACACAATTCATGACCATTCGTAAGGATCACAAAAGGAAAATTTTAAAATTCCGCTGCTTTTATCGTATCAATTTTCCTTCAAAAAGCTCTTCCAAATGAACTTCATTAGTGAGCCTGTTTGGAAATTAGATTTTTTGACACATACTGTTCTAACAAAACATGGTATCTAAAAAGCTAAAGTAGTTATCACAAGGTCAAACATCCTAAAAAAGTTTTTTGCTGAAATGATTCCACAATACAGAGGACATCCTAATAATTCAAACTCCAAGGCAGATTAGGAATTCTGACATCACTGATTAAAATAAATATGAGTGAAGCAAAAGGAAAAATTAATCATTTTGAACTTAAATTCCAAAACAACAATGGAAGGTATGAAAAAACATTACAAGATCCATTTCGCTGATGGTTCACTTCCAAAGTCAGTTGAGGTTGACTTGACACTCCCATTGAGTCTCCGGTTATATATGTTGTTCAAGGCAACACTAAGTAAGAACTTCAATAAGGATTTCCCAGATATGGTCACTTTGATGTTGTTGGTCACACTAAAGAAAAATGTTTCAAACTCCATGGTTATCCACTTGGATATAAAAACCACATCATTCAAAGCCACCTTTACACGAGAATAATGTCTCTGATCGTGCTACTGTAATTAGTCATTCTGATAGCGAGTTCAATTAGTAGTTAATTAAATAATTTACCAGTACAATTTATATTTTTATTTGAGCTTTTATTATATATTAGGTTTTTTAGTTGAGTTTTAAGAGAGTTTGTAGTTCCTTCCCAAAAGAGATATAGTCAACAGGAGAATGTTAACATGTGCTATAAGGACACATGTTAAGTAAATTTTTATCAGAACTTGTGCATTTAACTTTCTAAGCATTAAATATTTTATATCATTAAATGCTAAATTTATACTTTTAAGTAGCTTAATATGTGTTGTTATGAAACATGTTAATATGACATTATTCAATAAAGTGACTACTGCGAATATTCGATTAGGGTCGTTGCATTAATTGGCTCTAATTCTTACCACATAAATTCCTTTTCCTAAACGTTTTGTTTATTTTTTGATCAAATACCTACAAAATTGGTGCAGTGAGCATGGAGGTTTCAAGATCCAAGAATTGGGGGTCATCAAAATTCAAAGTTGAGAGGTTCTCCGGTTTGAATGACTTTAATTTGGTCTATGGCCCATGAAGATGAGAGCCCTCTTGGTGCACTAGGGATTGTTTCAAGCACTACAATAAGGAGAATCTAAGATGGATAGAGTTTCCTGATAAAGATAAGAAGGTAATGTCGGAGAAGGTGCGCATTGTGCCATTATCTTGTAGGACAAAGTACCCTCAATTGAGCACCGGCTTCCCTCGGATAAAATACTTCACTTTTAAATTTGTTGAATAATTAATAATTATGGATTTAATTTAAATTATAAATCAGAAAAATTAATTATTCAATAATCTAAAAAGTAATGTATTTCTTTTTAAAAAAAGACACGTGTGAGCATATAACATATAAGAAATTAATTTATACATTTTAGTCACATTTAGTATTTTCAATGTACAATTTATTTATGGAAAATGCTAAACAGTCCCTCCGGAATACTATTTAAGAAACCAGATATAGTAAAATAGTATTGAAACTTGTGCAGTCAACTCATCGAAATTTTAAATAGTGTTATTTTCAATTTAAAAATTTATGTTTTTTTTATTTCCTTAATCAATGTCCCGGAACACTAGTTAGCATGACCCTTCTTTTATTTATCTTTTTAATTAATTCTTTAACTAGTGGTTCAGAAACATTTTTTTTAATGGTAAATTGTTAATTATCAATATATTACAATATTATGTTAGTTTTCTTCTTGTCAAGACTTTAGATCTGGACCTCCAACTCCTTAACTCTTAACTCAATTAGCTTAACCAGTTGAGCTAGACATCCCATCCAAAAACACTAGTTAGCAAAACTTTTAATTGAATAGCATCCTCAACAAATATCTATACCATAAGATATAATTGAATAAGAGGAGTGCTAGCAACACACTCTTTAACAAACACACTCTAACACACTCTCTTCTATTGGTTAAAATTTATATGGGTCCCATAAAAGTTATATGGGTCCATATTTTTTTATGTGACCCATGTGAATTTCAACCAATAAAAGAGAGTGTGTTGGAGTGTGTTTGTTAAAGAGTGTGTTGCTAGCATTATTCAATTGAATAATGATGTAAAAGTTTACTAGACTATAAAATGTGTAAACAGTGTATAACAGAATTTGAGAATAATTATTGATTAAAAGACAAAAGCAAGTTGATAAAAGAGTACCCAAGACAGATGGAGAAGACATGTTCTTTTATCAAAAACATCAAACATACCATACAAGCATAAGTCTATTTATTCGTTAAACCAACCAACCACTACCACTTACCCCCAATCTTCAAAACTCAACTATATTTCATCACTCTTCATCACTTCAAACCCTTTCTCTACTATCACTCTATTTCAATTTTCAATCAATGTAAAATAAACAACTACTACTTGTTAATATGAATATTAACTTTGCAACACAATTTCACAGTTTCAAATCCAAAAAATCAAACATATTCTTGACCAAAATCTACTTTGTCACCTTTGCAACTATCCTTTGCACTTTCTTTTACCTCCTTGGTCTCTGGCACCATTATCCTTCCACCACCGTCATCTCCGCCACCGGAGCTACCTCTTTATTATGCTTCCAGCAAAACACCACCACCACCACAACAACCACAGAAGAAATATCATCAACATCATCATTCGATAAACTCGACTTCGCCGCCACTCACCAACTCCCTGATCCACCACAAACGACGGCGCGTGTATCACACATCCCACCATGTAATCCATCACTCTATGAATACACTCCATGCGAAGATCAAACAAGGTCATTAACGTTTCCTAGAAACAAACTTATATACCGGGAGAGACATTGTCCGTTACCGGAAGAGATTCTCCGGTGTAGAATTCCGGCGCCGTTTGGTTATAAGTTACCGTTTCGGTGGCCGGAGAGTCGTGACTTTGCTTGGTATGCGAACGTGCCGCATAAGGAATTGACTGTTGAAAAGAAAAACCAGAATTGGGTCCGGTTTAATGGGAACCGGTTCAGATTTCCAGGTGGTGGGACCATGTTTCCACGTGGCGCAAATGCGTACGTTGATGATATTGGGAAGTTGATTAATCTTAAAGATGGATCTATCAGAACCGCCATTGATACTGGTTGTGGGGTACGTACGTTTTTACAGTAATTTTATTTTATTTTATTTTATTTTGCAGCACCAATATCTGCTTTTGTAGTATTTTACCATAAATTTTTTTTTTGGTACAATGTCATAAACTTTTTTTATTTGCTTATACACTGAATTACTGATCAGGATGGACCACACAAAAAATTCAGCATAAAATTAAAAACATGGACAGGCTTAAAACAAGCGTACACTACATGCCACAAAACAAGTAGTAGTGACATAAATAGAATTAGAGAGTTCTCATTTTCGTAAATTTAACTCGGTTGGTCGTTATATTATATATGTAATGGGTTGAAGTTTGAATACTCTATTTATTTACTGTAGCTTTTTTGCATGCCACTTTGCTACTCTAAATTGAATAGAATCCTCCTCATGTCTCTCTATTTAATTATTTACTCTCTTTGGCAAAACTTTGATAAAAAATTGATATATTTGTTTTTTTTTTCAAAAGTAGTTCAGTGACTAAAAATTCATTTTTTTTAAGGTGAATAAGCGAGAGTAAGAGTTTAAAGGCGCCGTATATAAGTGGAACACCAATAAAAATACAATAACATACACCACTTAATAGAGGTTCACTTATAATCTCATACTTAGAAAGACACTCTTCAGCTTTCAGACCACTAAAAAAGATATCAACTCGATCCAAAAAGATGCTATTAGATACTAACTTACGTTTATAACATGGATGAGTGTATAATTTTTAAAGTAAATATGATTAAAGTTAAATATTTGTTTATGATTAGGTATTTACGATTAAATTGACAATATAATAAATTTATACACTCTTGGTGTACATCAATTATTAAGTTTTTGTTATACATTTGAAATTGAATAATTTTCTTTGCATATTTCTCTTTGGGATGTCAAATCTATTCTATGAATCTATGTGCTTTTTATTGGATCAATTAACATCATGTATAAAAAAAATGTACTCACATCTATTAACATCACGGGAACTACACCATGGCACGAGAATTTGTACCTAGCATGTGTTCATCCAACACATCAATGTTTATAATTAATAGAGACAAATTAATTTTGCATGACAAATATTATATTTTTTACAATATCAGGTTGCAAGTTGGGGAGCTTATCTTCTATCACGTGACATATTAACAGTGTCATTTGCACCAAGAGATACTCATGAAGCACAAGTTCAATTTGCTCTTGAAAGAGGTGTTCCTGCATTGATAGGAATTATTGCATCAATAAGACTTCCTTACCCTTCAAGAGCCTTTGATATGGCTCACTGCTCAAGGTGCCTCATTCCATGGGGACAGTATGGTACATTCATAAGACCCTTACTCTAATATTAAGAATCAAGTTTTGCATAAACAAGTTCAATCATATTTTACTATTTTATTATCACATTAGTATAATATTAAATCCTAATATCATGTTTACAATATGATTAAGAGCTAGCATGTTTGTTATATTTATTTTATTTTTAAAAAACCACTTTTTAAAAATAATAATCATCATTTTTAGAAGTTTTCATATGTAAAAATTGCTTCAAATGAGAAGTTGTTTTTAATAGTAATAACTTATGTTGATAATATTTTTGAAAGATGATTTTTTAAAAATATAAAAAAAATGATTTTATTCGTTGTACATAGACAAACACAAAATATCTTTTGCTTTTCTTAAAAAATCTCTAATAAATAATCTCTAAATTATTTAATGTCAAAATAACTTTTTTATATAATATCTAACAAATGGGCGCTATGTGTATACATAAAATAATGTAAATCAGACTAATGTTATTTGTCCGAATATATAGAATTAGACTGAAATTCCTTACGTAAGGTTTCAAATTCAAGCTTTGAAGATAAACAAATGTGGTTAGAATAGAAGGAGGCCACACTAAAAATACTTTAGATTTTCTAGCAAAAATTAGTCAACAAAGAAAGTTACAAAAAATAGTAAAAACCAATTTACATATATAATAGTTACAAAAAATAGTAAAAACCAATTTACACGAAAGAGTGGTCGAAATTTACGTGGATTTCACCATGAATACTTCATAGAAAATGTAACTCGCATAAATTATTACCTAGATAAGAGTGTCGGAAAATGTATTGCTAGCGCTTCTCTAAGTTGTGTAGTTACTACGTAGATTTTACTTATAAACCATGTTCACATTTTTAAGCATATATTTTTTGTGTGATGTGACACTAAATATGTTTCTTGCTTAATTGGCAATGTTTATTGGCACTTGGCAGATGGAATTTATTTGACTGAAGTTGATAGAGTCCTACGTCCTGGAGGATATTGGATTCTGTCAGGGCCACCAATAAACTGGGAAAGACACTGGAAAGGATGGGAAAGGACTCAGGAAAGTCTCAATGATGAACAAGATGCAATTGAGAATGTAGCAAAAAGTCTATGCTGGAAAAAATTGATACAAAAAGGTGACCTTGCAATATGGCAGAAACCAACCAATCATATGCATTGCAAAATTAAAAGAAAGATTTTCAAGACTAGACCCTTCTGTCAGGAGGCACAGGATCCAGATATGGCTTGGTAATAAGACACTTTTTTCAGTTTTAAAGTTTTACATTCTGGTAAAATTTTCGTAACATAGTAATTCATATTGAAAGTGTGTTTATATTTGACACCGACAGATGTGGTTACATTTAAATTTAATTACACAATTTTCTCAAAATATATTGAAGGCATGTTGATGTGTCAGGGTCGTGTTCTATGTCTATGTCAGTACTTAGTGGAGTAAAATCATTAAATTAACATGCTTGACTGATAATTATCAGATTGTGTAACCATGTGTTAAATATTTGACAGAAAAAATAAATGGCACTCATTCTTACGGCCCAACCTGAATTTTGAGATGGTATTGAGTCTATACATGATCCATTAGGTCACTCGGTCACTCGCTATTTGACCACTCGGGTCACGCTCTAGATTTCCAGTCTTCGGGGGGAGTATTGAGAGTCTCACAATGATAAAAATGTGTTTATAAGCATCTCGCATCTTAGAAGCCGATCAACCGATTTTAAGAATTTCTATCCAATGCCAATGGGGTTGGCCGAATGATTTTTTTTTCCAGTCACATTTTATTTTCAATTATTTATTAAATCAAGTTTTATTTACTGTAGGTACACTAAACTAGATACATGCTTAACCAAACTGCCAGAAGTAGACAACATCAAAGAAGTTGCAGGTGGAGAATTATCAAAGTGGCCAAAGAGATTAACTTCAATTCCCCCAAGGATTAGTAGCCAAAGTTTGAATGGTATAACATCAGAGATATTCAATGAAAATAATGAGTTATGGAAAAAGAGAGTGGCATACTATAAGACCCTAGACCCTCAACTAGCAGAGAGTGGAAGATATAGAAATCTTCTTGATATGAATTCTTACTTAGGAGGATTTGCAGCTGCACTAGTTGATGATCCCGTGTGGGTTATGAACATTGTTCCTGTTGAAGCTGAAATCAATACCCTTGGTGTCATATATGAACGTGGACTCATTGGAACCTATCAAAATTGGTAAGTTTTTTCGGAATAAATCGTCAATTTAGTCTTTAAAATATGGGTAATGTTAACTTGTGCCCTAAGGGTGCCCTAAGGGCACATGTTAAGCTATCTAAAAATAGAAATATAGCATTTAATGATACAAATAATTTAATGTTTAGATAATTGAATACACTACAAGTTCAATAAATTTTTTTCACATTTATTTTCTTAACATGTGCCCTTAAAGGCACAAGTTAACATTCTCCTTAAAATATACTCCCTCCGTCCCGAATTATAAGAGAAAATAAAAAAATCACATTTATTAAGAAAAAGTAAAACATAAAAATTTGAAATATGTTTTTGTGGGTTTTCCTTGGAATAAGCTGCATAGAAAAATGTAAAAATAATTTTTATTGGTTGTTGTTTATTGAGAAAATGGTAGAGAGAGAAAATTAAATGCAATTTGCATTTAATTTTATGAGAATAAAGGAAAAACATTCTTGAAAATGACTTTCTCCCTTATAATTTGGGACAAAAAAAATGGGTTTTTTCCCCTTATAATTTGGGACGGAGGGAGTAACTCTTTCTAATTTAATTTTAAAAATATCTACAACATGTTCACATTAATCCTTCTAATTTAATTCGTTATATTCACCTATAACATTTTCATAAAAGGTGTTAAAATGACGAATTCATATACTTTAAAAATTAATAATATAATATTATATACTTTAGTGTCTAAAAAGTTGAATGACAAGCAACATTGCTAGATGAGTTAAAATATAAAAGTACCTTTATTCCAAAATAAAAATATAAAGTATCTCCCCCTTTATGTACCTTTTTGTAAAAATATAAAGTACCTTTTTGTTATGCCTAATTATTTTATGAGTATGATCCAAGTTGATTATTATTTAAATGGTCATGCTAAATAGTATCCAGAATAATAATTTAGGAAACAAAAATAAAAATAATAGAATTAAATGTACATATTACATTTTAATTTTCTTAATTATTGTCTCAGATTACTTATTTAACACATTTTATATAGTCATGGACCTACCACTAATAACAGCTGTAAGAAAAAAACTAAAAGAGTTCAATTATTGTAACGTTATCTGTTTGTTACACGTAAATTTTCTGCCATTATTTATTTATTTTTGTCCTTTACTACTGTTTTATGACATTATTTGTTACAACAATTTTCTGTCATTATTCTTGTCCTTTTCTAGTGTTTAACAGATGCTATTGTCCAATATAGTATCATGAGACATAAGTAGTAAAATTTAAGCCAAACATTTGTCTAAGCATGTGGTAGTTAAAAATCATTACTTACTGCTTTTGTCTTCTTTCAGGTGTGAAGCCATGTCCACTTATCCACGAACTTATGACTTCATACATGGTGATTCAGTTTTCAGACCCTACCAAAACAGGTAATGATAGTATCAATTAGATGTAATGGCCAAATCTATAGAACCTAAAATTTTAGATACACCTTAATTCAATATATTAGACTATATAAATCAAGATAGTAAAGCTTTGTGATTAATCAAATTAATGTGTAACAGATGTAGTATGGAGAACATTCTTCTAGAGATGGACCGGATTTTGCGGCCACAAGGTAGCGTAATTTTGCGCGACGACGTAGATGTGTTGACAAAGGTGAAGAGTATTGCAGATGAAATGCAGTGGGATGCAAAAATTACAGACCATGAAGATGGACCTTACGAAAGAGAAAAGATACTTGTAGCAGTCAAGCAATACTGGACAGCTCCAGCAATAGAGGAAAACTAACACAACAAGTATTAGTTCGTTTTGTTTATGTCAAAACTTTCATAGGAATTCAATTCTTTCAAACATCAATATGTGTATGTGGTAATAAGAGAAATTTTGTTCATTAAGTTATGGCTCCTTAACATATTGAGGCTTATCAGTTATCACACTTTTTATAAATTGTTTTAATATAAAAGAAAATTTGTAAGTTAATAAACAAATGTATGTAATATTTCTTCATGTTGTTCCAAGATATCAGAAGTATTGTCACAAATGTGTCTGTGTGTCTTGGTGTCTCCTACATATGCATTTAGATCAAGTTTATGTAAACCACCTCCACAGCGATTTACACGAGGATGATTACACAGCTCTTCTTCAAAGTGTGCATTTAGCCAAGCCTCGTCAAGTTTGTCAAATTTTGAAATCTCCATATGGAATCAAGCAGGCTAATAGCCAATAGGTAATGGTTTGTCAAATTACCCTCATTCTTGCTATCCTGCAGACCCTCGCAATCTGAGGATGGCCATTACTTGCTTTCCAAGCATTTCAGTTTCTTTTTTTCCTGCTCTATTGATCTATGCCAGTGGCATCATATTGACCAGAAATTATTTGGATTCAACTAACATAAAGCAACAATTTGATCATGCTTTAAAAATCAAAGATTTGAACATTTTGACCAAAGCAATCACAAAGTTCACAATCACATAAGTTAAAATCTAATGGAAACTGGGATCATTCTAAATTGTGATGAATGGTGCACAAAGAAATTAGAGAATAAGCTCAATTAAATGGTCAAGTATAACCAACAGCTAAATCTTTCATATCCAAATATAATACTTGACATGTAACATGATATGTACAGACAGCCCTCAGTAGTGTTCAACAAATATTATGCGTCTCAAAGACAACGTTTATCCCTAGAAAAGTCAAGTGCTACACCATGATAATTTTGTGGGTTCTAATGAAGGACCAGGATACTCAATGGAAAATAGGTAAACTAAATCAACTCCAGAAATAAAGCCTCATTCTTGTTGCTAAGGCCTACTTCATTCAAGGTAGCTGAGCTATCATTAATACTGAATGCTCGTCGCGGGTATGACTTTACCTGTTCAAATATCCAAGCAATGACAGTTGATCAATTATGCATCTCAGTCACATAGGGATCATGCGCTGGTCAATTATAACCAATGATCAAGATAATTGTCCCCATGATACCAAAATCAGTTTTAACTAATATAGATATATCATATACTTTAACCAAAGAGGAACAAAATTTAGAATGCCCCATAACCAATGCCAATGGCAGTTTTCATAAACAATAATTGCAATGATTACCAAATTAATTTTAAGACATGTTTACTTGAAAGTGTTTATAACGAGGGTAGTTAATGGATCATGTAAAACAGACAGATCGGTAGTATAAAAATCATTATATTCTGATATGATTAGATCACATTAATGTGTTTTAAATATTACCAACCAATATAGATAAATGCATTAGTACTATTTTGATATAAACTAGGAACAACCATAATTCATCTTAAGCTATTTAGATTGAATCAAATATAAAAATCTTAAGCTATTTAGAACACATCTATTATCTATTATTATAGTACATAAACTAAATCACGGAACAATTAATTGACACCTAGCCTTCTATTTTGCCATGTCATCATGAAGAAATATCTATCCTTTCTTCTCTACACCTAACCAATTATTCACCCATTCACCTATTGCACCTCTTTCATCCCTAACTACACTTTGTCTCCTCTCATTTCCACCTCGAAATGGTCTATTAAGTTAGATTAATTTTTCGCACAAGTTTCACCCACTTATTTTAACTAATTCTTATATTAAATCTCACTGGTGCAACTAAATTCCACCCGCGCACAGCATCAAGTACTATATACTATAAAGTGTGACGTCCTTAAAGTGGTAAAAAAAAGCATAATTTAATCAATTATGTATGAAAAAGAACACTTGACAACAGATTATGCCACCACTGAACAACAAAATTGTCAGAAACCATGCCATAGTATAGTAACATAAAGGTTCAATCCATAAATCAATTGAATAGGATAAGAAACACTCACAACTCTATAAGTGCCAGGCTCCACTGCTCCAGAAATGTCAATGAAATCAAAAAGAAGCTACAAGGTAGCAAAATAACATATTGTTAGAAATAACAAATATCCGAACTCTGACGGTAGTGTAAAATAAACATAGAAGTTTACTTCATAAGTATACTATCATAAATTAAGGGAGAGATAAGGAATTTTTGTTTTCAATTTCCTTCCTGTTTCAGCTTCATGTCTCACAGCTGAAGAAAAGCATCAATGGCTCATCTAGTAGAAGATATTTTCCCAGTTGATTTGTTAGTTGGTTCTTCATTATCTTGACCAAATGTGTGTCGAGAATTTACTCAACTCGCCAAGCAAGGTTTTTTAAATTACTATTGCGGTTGCAAATACATAAAATCCTTGAAATTGTATAAAATTACAAGAAAAAAGTGGTTGCTGCAACCACAACTGCAATAACGGTGTGGTTGCAGAGACCACAAACCCTTTCTGTTGCAGCCGTAATCACAGTTTTAAACCACGTCACCAAGGGATCAATGGCAAATTGATCATACACTGATCAAATGGTTACCGCAACTCCTTGAGGGTGTTCCTTGAGAAGTTGGGAGAGTGTGTTTTTAATTCATTTCTAGTTTTCATACCTTAAGGACAATGTTGAACTTTATAGGGGTTGGTAAAGGAGCATAAAAGGATATTTGCTTGGAAGAATACAAGGAAGACAAACTCGTTAGTTCAAATAATCATCTGGACCTAAGGGTAGGAGAATTGTATTTTGAAAGAACATATCAAGTGTGTCGTAGTAAAAAAAGAAACCCTAGGAGGAGATCTTGTCAACTTTACAACCTTCAGATTCTAATAATGTCTTTACCTGAAGCTTGTCAGTTTTGAAGAAGCGACGTTCACAACGACCACCGTCCGGCATTCGAACCACAATAGTAATTGCATTTTCATCACCTAATGGTGGTTCATTTGGAAGCATGATCTTTTTTGTATCAAGTTTTTTCTCCAATTCCTGCAAAGAGGTAAACACAATTCAGTGCTGTTGTAAAACCAATGGAAACAAAACTATCCTGTCAACGCAATATAAAAAGAAGTCAAATATGAATATCCTGTCAACGCAATATTCACTAATTGCCACAAAGAAGTCAAATATGCAGGTCCTATCCCAGATGAGCTGCATGGAAAGTATGAATTTGTATAACTCTGTTGAAGGTTTCACAGTTTCAGCATTTCATGCCTCCTATCTCTCTTTCACCCCACAATGGTAAACGGTGAGAGTAGCTAATCTTAACCACTCATCTTGCAGGGATACTGAACATTAGAAGTTACTCAGAGGCTATATGACTTTAACTATACTTGACCATACATGGATAATCCAAGGGTCGGAAAAAAATATTAGAAAATGTTTCGTAGCTCATCTACAGAAGGAAAAATCAAGTTACAAACTCAGCAAATGTATTACCGCTCTTTTAGGCATCTTTTCATGTGATTCTTCTTTCTTTGAGGAATTGGTTTCAGCTTTTTTGAGAGAATTCAATTCTTTTTGTTTATCAACTAGTAGTGATGCTAAGTAGTCAGCATCCTGCATAAAAATGTTGTCATGTTATGTTATCCTTTCATGGACATTGATCAAACAGTCACTGCATGCTAGAATCTAAACCTGTTGTTGTCGTAGCAATTGAGTTAATAATTGAGACGCTGAACTGGATGAAGACTGCATCTTGGGATCCACATTTTTTCCTGAATGATGTTGCAGACCAGGCAAAGATGAACTTTTGTGAGAATTATGATTGGGAATTTCACTGAAAAGTGCAGTTTCAATCAGCAATGCTTCATTGAGCTCGTCAGAAGAAATACCACCCCACTACATTGCAAAATAAAGCAACAAATCATTAGCATAACCATCAGTTTTAGAAATGAAGCTTTGCACATGCATCACATACTCTTGGGTCTCAAATGTTACCTTCTCAGCAATGAATGGGTCTCCATGTACTTGATGATGACCACCAGCATTGTGGTTTAATGGATTATTAATGACTGGTTGTGCAACATCTGAAGCTACATTTCGACTGGATGATGGTCCTGGCTTCGCTTGGAAAAGATATATATATTTATCAAAAGAAAGAAATACATGATTTTTTTTAAGTGAGATTGGATAATATATATATATATATATATACACACACACACACACACACAATTTCTCCCATGAAACTTCTCTATGAAGTGCTTACATTCAAATGTGTTGTGTGTGTGATAAGAAGGCAACATGTACCAACTTAAGTTTTTTTTTAAGATGTACCAACTTAAGTTAATACATTTGAATCAGAAAATTTAATAGTTTTTCAAATTTACAAAATTAGGTCAGTCTTCTAACTATGACAGTCCATAATGACCTGAAATGACCAAACCCAATAGAATTTGGTATTTTGATAAACACTGGTTAGGCATGGGAATGGACAAAAGTAGGAGAAGAAAGTTGGCAGAACTAGAATATATAACCCCAAAGGCTTTTAAGTAAAACTAAAAATATGTTTGAGTAACATACAAATGCACCCAAAAAAATTAAGATCTAATAAAAAAAATCAAATTTTGTGAACTATGGAATGGCCATGGCTGCATGAATAATATAGAACCACCCAATACATGCAATGTCTCTGCTTTAACACCCAGGGGTCTTGCGTGTGTAAATAAAAATTGCATCAAGTTTATGAAATGCCCACCTCTAGTCTGCTTCTGCTTGTGTTGGTTTTCTCTCCCTTGGCTAATAAAGCATGAGTGCCAAGTACTTTCTTTTCCTCTTTCACTTGAAGCTCGCGTAGTGCTTCCTCTTGCTCTGCAGTCTAAATTCAACGCAATTAGGACAGTGCAACAAATTGAGTCATAGGATAGGATTAAAAAAAATTCAAAACCTGTAAGGACAGTGAAATGACATGAGCCAAATCATCATCTTCTTGATGAAAGATACTTTGAGGAAGCTCATCGTCGGAAAAATCCTGAAATGATATTTTTTTTCATGGAGGATAAAAACTTAGCAAACATAAAGAAATGAAAGTAAAAATAAAATAAAATTATTAAGCTTTATGCTATGTACATTAGGAGCATTCCATGAAGAGCGTTCTGTGCTCTCCTCTTTTGAGGCTTCGATTGCAGCTTGAATCATTGCATCCTCTACATCTAGATCACGAATACGTGGAGAATTTGACTGAGCTAAAGGGTAGTTATTTTGATAATCATTTGTCCCGTAATATCCTTGACCATGAGATGATAAATTGCCATTGTTAACTGCACCTGCATAGCTCAATCCTGGTCGATAGGGAGACACAAGTGCACTATCATTCCCTGTAGGAAATTCCCTCCCCTCTCCTTGAGGGGAACCATGTGGTGGTGTACTACTTGAAAGCGTAGTAGAACCCAACCCATTACATAGATCTCTAAGTTCTCTCCTGTAGTTCGAGTCAAGTAGTAGTGAAGGTCTAAATCTTCTAGCAGCATTGAAAAAAGGCAAAATTCCACGTGACCCGGCGCGGTTTTGGTTGCTTTGGTTATTTGCTTCAGAGTAATTATAGTGTGGAGTTGCGGTGGCAGCAAGATTTTGCTCCTGACTAGATAATTTAGACACGAGAAGAAAGAAAAAAAAAAGTCAACGTCTTATGTCTAGTAAGATACCAAATTCTGATAAAGGCATTAACAAAAGATAAGAGGATGCGAAAGGATAAAAGAAGTTCTTTGCATGAACTCCATTGCCATACATGTGACTGTTTCCTTCAATAAAATGCGCATTCACAGCTTCATTTAGATTGCCTCCATATTCCTGCATACAAAAGTTATAAAAAAAAATGTCAATAAATTATCTTTTTTTCTTTCTCCATACTCCATTGCCAATTGCCATGTCAGTGTAAAATGTTGTCAATAAATTTAGCCTTCAGTCTCCATTGCCATGTCAGTGTAAAACAGTTTTACATTGACGGTGTATGTCCTTTAAATTCATATTTAAAAGGCTAAAGTAAAATCAATCAAATGATTTGTACATATTAAAGCAATAAATTTTCTCCCTTTTTTTGGTTCAATAAGAGCAATTAATTCTAACGTAAACAAATATTATTATTTTTTGTGGAAAACATAAACAAATAGGTAAAAAATTATACGGACCGATAATAAAGAAAATAAATTTGTTTAAATAGAATAAAAACAAAATTTGGTATATTTGCAAACCAAGTGATTGGACTCGGTGTTCAATGAGTTCCCCTAGGACAAATCGTTCAAGAAAATCCAAGTTCAATTCCTAGAAGAACAATTCTTGGCTCGGCTTTACTTATCTCCTGGCCAAACTCCGAATTATCAGACCCTTCCCATTAGAACCAGAGAATTAACACAAAATTAACAAAAACACTCTCTAAATAAGTTACTCTTTTGTCCCTAATTAGAAGCCTTTTCCAAATTAAAAATCATCTCTAAATATTATCACATTTCTAAATTACTATATACATTTATTAATTATTTTCAAATATACTCAAAAGAACAATACACAAAATGTACCCATTAATTCCACATTATTTGGAGAGTGAAACAAAAACAATGTGAAAAAAATCAATTCTACTTATGAATGAAACTAGAAAAAGTAAGGTAGCAACGATTTTGATCCAAGATCGTGAAATTGGCGAGTGTATGTCTAAGATTGCGCAGATCAGAAAAATGAAGAACGTGAATGTGAAGTAGAAGATGAAGAGATGAGATATGAAACTACCTCTAATTTCTGAACGGCGACGAACTCCGATGCTCCGGTGATACGCATGAAGGTTGCAACGGCTTCCGGTGACGGCGTCGTCATTGCGGAAAAAATCTGGAATTCTTGAAAACTAACTTGTGTTTGTGAAAAGAAGAAAAGATGAAAGAAAAAACGGAGAGTGAGGAAAGAAAGTGTTTATTATCGAAATGCGCGCCACCTTTATTCAACTTTTATTTCATTTTTCGTTTCTATAGTTCATTTTGTTGGACTCGTGTTGATTAACAATATAGCTTCCCACCGTTTTATATTCATCACTCACAATAGGATAGTTTGTGGTGCGATTTGGTTCGGTTTTCGTAATCGCGAGATAAAAATGTATGTGGTTTGGTTCGATTGATTTTTAAAAAGTCATTCAAAACAAACAAAATCAATGTGGTTTTGATTGGTTCAGTAGGTGCGGTTTATAGATAACGTTTCAGTACCGAACAATTTTAAACATAAAAAAAAAATTTGAAGTTCCAAAATAGCATTGTAGTACCAATAAAAAAAATTTATCCAAACTAATATTATAGTATCTTACAGTTTTAAATATCCAAAAAAAAAACTTGAATTTCCAAAATAACACCGATAAAAGTTGTTTATCTAAAATAACATTACAAAACCAAAATAACATTACGGTGCAAAAAATAAAAACAACTTGAAGATTCATTAATTTGGTCTTGGTAATTGGACTATGTATATTGGAATATAAATATATAATAATAACTTAATGTTGTTTTTCGGTATCCGTTGTTTTTACGGTTTGCGGTTCAGTAAGAAAGTCATCCAAATACATCAAAACCAAATGCGGTTTTTGCGATTTTCGATTTGGTTCAGTTTGCAGTTTTACTTTTGGATTGGTTCGGATACGATCACCCTTACTTACAAATACACAATTGTGCGATAGGATATCAACCGAATTAAATTTATAGAAATTATATAAATCTTAATTTAATTAATAAAAATTATTATGTAAGTATGCGCGTAACATTATCCCCTACGATTCTCATATGTGTGTGACCGGTTGTGGAGGGATGGAGATAGCTCATCACTTGTTTCTTTCCTGTCCCGTTTTTGCTCCATTGTGGTATTTGGTCAGATTTTGGATTGGCGTATCATCGGTTGAACTGTGCGTATTGCAGGATCATTTTGTTCAGTTCATTCACTCGTTCGGAGGGCAACGAGCCCGCCGCTCTTTTTTGCAGCTCATCTGGTTATGATGTATCTAGCTAGTATGGACCGAGCAGAATAATAGAATTTTTCAGACAAAGGAAACGATAATTCACCAAATGTTGTACAAGGTTCAACTACATTCGCTTTGGTGGGTAAAGGCTTATAATGACAATGTTGGCATAAATTCTCATTTGTGGTGGTCGAGCCCTCTTTCTTGTCTGGGCATCGACTAATATTCTTTGAATTCATACTACTTGTAACTCTTTGAATTCATACTCTTTTGGGTAAAGGCTTATAATGGCAATGGTCCCAATGTCAATAACCACAAACTTTCCTATAATATTTTTGACAGGTAAAGGTTCTTCTTTGGGACGATAAATCTCATACTTCGACAGATCGCCATATTTTAGTTTTGCCAAATAGTGATGACTATATCCACAACACTAATTGGCATATTGTTTACCATTTGCATCCCTTTACGAATCAATTCTTAAGTGAAGACATTAAACTACAAAAATAAGTAAACAAAACAATTAATTTCACAACATATGATATATATGGGGAGGGATAGCACCCCAATTATGTAGGTCATAAGCAATCTCCATTTCCGAGTTACCACAACCAGCTATCAAAATGTTTTTTGGTTCATATTTTGAACCAGATTTGTAGTGTTTGGAATGTACCACATCTCCTTCAAAAGTTCCTAGTCCAGGCACATTAGGAATATAAACGTTTTTTAGTTCATATTTTGAACCGGATTTGTAGTGTTTGGAATGTACCACATCTTCTTCAAAAGTTCCTAGTCCAGGCACATTAGGAATATAACCTTTCCTATTTTCACTGGTGGAGATCACAAGATAACTCGATTCATAAACTTCCAATGTGTTTTCCCCGCGTGTTCTTTGCTTCAACCCTCCATTTGTTACTAACCTCATCATACTAAGCGGACATATCACATGACAAAAGCGAGGTTTTATATTGAAATATTCGACATATTTGTCTATGTATTGAATAAATTGATCTTTCGATAGGTAGGTTGAGCCAGAGGGTGGGTGAGGCATGAGAGGTAAAGAGCAAAACTCGCTAGCCAAATAGAGGTTTAAATGATCATAAGCATTTTTTCCTCCAAAGAGAAGCACGACAATTTTTTTTTAGTATGATATGAGAGATGAAATTTTGTGTTAGACAAGCTGAAATCCCTAGGTCAGAAGGACTGGCACCTACAATTACAACTGTGAATTCTTGCATATTGTTGTTGGCGGTGATCTACGATATAAGTATCTTTGATATTTTTAAGCGAGCAAGAAATTGTAGAATTTATAATCTAGTTTGGAAGCTAAAGAACATATAATAATGCATGAACGAAACACAACACAATCTTTTTCCCATTATATTTTTGTTTGACTTTACATTGATTGAATTAATATATATATTTTTTTAAATAATTTCTATATGACTATTGTAAAAAAAAATATATATATATATATATATATATATATATATATATATATATATATATTTTTTTTTTTTTCTATAAAAATTTCTTTATTAAACATTCATGTTAAAAATCGTATAGAAAAAGTGACAATGTACATGCATTGTTTTTATATTATTCCCTCCGTTCCTTTGGAAATGACTTTTTGAAATAATAATACTAAATTAGCCTAATGTATTTTTGCACATTTTCTTTGTATTATACCCTCATTTTAATTTAACGGAAAATTTCTATTTTTTTTGCACACAATTTTTTAGTATTAACTAATTTTATTGAAAAAAATAAGAGTAATTGACAAAGAGTATATTGACAAATCGTACCCGTAAAATACCAAAACGACAGTTAAATTAAAACGCTAAATCCATAGTCAAAAGACAGTTAAAACATAACACGGAAGTAATATTTTTATTTTTACCGAAGGAAACGTAATGCATTGTATTCATAATTTTTTTTTTTGAAAAGGCAAAATTTATTAAAGAGTGAATTGTGCACAAGAAATGCAAAATTCACTACTCCAATCCAAAATAGATACAAAGAAGCCTCCAACACAAAAGCTTAAACATCCAATTTAACCTTGAAATAATACAACAGACTAAATAAAACTAAATAAAACTGCCAAAAAAACAGCACCATACAATGGATGATGCATGATGCACTACAAGAGAAATGCCAATGCAGTAAAAAGAAGTCATGCCAATGCCAGGCAAACAAGCAGGAAGCACTTTAACAGCACAGTAGAAATTTGCCCAAAAAAACAACACATCATAGGGCTATGTTAACAACACAGCTCTCTCAAAAATATCACGTCTTGGGATCTCGCGACACGCCACTAATAAACTTTTGGGTTTTTCAAGCGGGGCTGCTCACAACCCAAGACAACCGGAAACTGACCTTAAGAGATGCCACTAAAACAGAATATTTATAAAGAGTTGAAAAATAGAAGAGTTTATCTTAATCCCTCTCCTCCTTAGGCTTTGTTTGGATTGGTGGTATGAGATGGAATGGAGTGGTATGTGATGGTATGGATTCCATCCCATTCCATCATTTTCTCTTATTTTTCTTCCCCTCCAATTTGGGGTGTATGGGATGGAATACAAAATGTCCAAACAATGGAATACATTTTATGCTTCATTCCATCCCGCTCCGCTCCATTCCATCTTATTCCATTCCGCTCCATTCCGTTATGTACCATCAATGTTTTGAAACAATCTCCAAGTTAGCATCGAAAGTCTCAACGAAATCAGCGGACTCCACACATCCCCAACCCAAATTGGATCTTCACCGTCTCCATCAATGAGCGACTAATACGCATTTTTGGTTGTGTAACTTTCTCCACCCCACTCCCAACTATCAACCTCCTCCTCCTTTCTCACTACTCTCATCACTAGGCTACTACAAACCTCCACTAACTTGACCTCTCATTGAAACAAATTTCTCCTCCTCCAATTAATCCTCATAACTCCCTCCTCTTCTATTTACATGTCGAAAACCAAAATGTCATTGACAATGGAAATGTCATAAAGCCTATCAAATAGCTTATACAAACTTTCACCTCCCACCCAAGGATCTCTCCAAAAAAGTATCTCCTATCTAAATTTTCACTAAATTTTCCTCAAACCAGTCTTTTCCCCCTTGGATAGGAGACTTCTTTATAAGGTTCAAGTCCCTCCACCATATCGAGCTTTAGATATTCATCTTATCCAAGCTCTTCCCGTATCTAAACACTAACACCCTATGCCATAACGCCTCATCTTCATTTTTTAATCTCAACCACCACTTCCCTAAAAGAACTATGTTGAACAATTTTAAATCTTTAATTCATGATCCTCCCTCTTCTTTTGGTTTACACACCCTTTTCCACTTACGGTTCTAATTCAACATTAGTAACCTCCTATACTTATCTATAATATTGTCAAACTCGGTATTATTCATTATTTTACTATTAAGTCCCTTCACCACTCGTAGACAATCTGTCTCTATTTGAACCACATCATAGTTAGTATTGTGAATCCATTGAAGCACTTATAAGGAGTAGTATTTTTATGTTGGTCTAAATACATATAATTTAAATTATCAAATTAGGTTGTACTTGATGTCAATTTGATAGTAAAATTGTTTATGTTTCTACCTTTTTATGTGTATTAATCTTATTTATATATTCCTTCTATAATTTTTTTTATTGATTAAATTTTTTATGATCTTTTCTTATTCCTATTTTTAATATAATCTTTTTACTATACTTTATATATAATTTTTATTATTATTTTTGTTTTGTTTATATTTTTATGCGTAGATTCATATTTTTAATTAGTTTATTCATAGTGTAAAAAAAAAAATTAGTTTGTTCATATTTTTATGTACATCTTATTAATAAAGTAAAACTATAACGAATAATATAAAATTTGAAATATTATTAAAATAGCTAAGAAGCGAGATTAAAAATAATATTCCAAATTGAAAATTTTTCCTTATTTATTTAATTTTCAATCTACTTTATTTTTAATATACTTATATTATATTGTTAAAGTAGATTGAAAATTAAATAGTAAATTTTTTATTTTACTTATATTTAAACCTAAAAAATAATAGGCTTAAATGCAGTTTTGTCCTTCTATTTTGATTAAATCGGAATTTTACCCCCTGATTTAAAACACAGACGTTTACCCCCTTATTTTATAATTTTTTGGATTTTGTCCCCCCTAAAATTTTGCTTTCGAGTCACCACTTCAAAGCTTCCCACACAACTCAATTTGGATCAATAATTCACCAAATGGATATCGAAATGACTGTAATCGAATTATCTTTCCAAAAAATCAAACTCCACTGAATTTGGAGTTACAAAGAGAGATTAATTACCGTTTTAGTGAAGGTATGTCCCCCAAAATTCTGCAAAAACTCTGCTTTTGAGTTACAACTTCAAAACTTCGCACACAACTCAATTTGGATCAATAATTCATCAAACGGATACCAAAATGACCGTAATGAAGTTATCTTTCCACAGAATCAAACCCCACTAAATTTGGAGTTACAAAGAGAGATTAATTACCGTTTTAGTGAATGTATGTCCCCTAAAATTCTGCACAAAATCTGCTTTCGAGTCACAACTTCAAAACTTCGCACATAATTCCATTTAGATCCTTAATTCACCAAACTGGTACCGAAATGACCTTCAAATTCAACATCAAATTAATCTCTCTATGTAACTCCAAATTTAGTGGAGTTTGATTCTGTGGAAAACTAACTCGATTACGGTTATTTCGGTATACGTTTGGTGAATTATTGATCCAAATTGAGTTGTGTTAGAAGCTTTTAAGTTGTGAGTCGAAAGCAGAATTTTAGAGGGGGCAAAACCCAAAAAATTATAAAACGGGGATAAAAATCTGCGTTTTAAAACAGGGATAAAATTCCGGTTTAATTAAAATAGAGGGTAAAATTCTATTTAAGCCAAAATAATAAAAGCAAGAACCCACATTCCATTCGGTACAGTGGTAGTTGTGTAGAGAAGTACTATGATGAAGGACGAGCATTGAACATAATCAAACTGTCACAGCAGAAACTAGAAAGTAACTCACTGAGTCACTCACCACACCGAAACAAATCGCTCCGAGTCCAAACCCTAACCCTAATCCCAAATCCTTCTCCACCACATGGACGGAGACGATGAGATATCAGGGCAAATGATCGACGAAATCTACGCCAACGGCGGCGAAGAGACCGACCAGCGTAGTCGGAGAGCAATCATGAGCGGCGATCAGCTCGATATCGAAGCTTACGCAGCTCTCTATTCCGGTCGGACGAAGATTATGCGGTTGTTGTTCATCGCTAATAGTAGCAAAAACCCTACGGTACAGCTTGACGCACTTCGTATGGCTTATGATGAGATTAAGAAAGGAGAGAATACTCAGTTGTTTCGGGAAGTTGTGCAGAAGATTGATGGTAGGTTGGGTCCAAATTATGATATGGATTTGAGTTGGTGTGAAGTTGTTGAACGAAAGGCTGAGCAGAAGAAGGAGAGGCTTGAGAATGAGCTTAATGCTTATAGGGTAATTTTAACTTTTCATGATTTTGGATTTTTATTATTTTGGAAGATTTTATCTGTTTTTTTCAGCAAATTTATGAATTTACATTTTGATTTTATGAAGTTTTCGACATGAAATGAATTAGGGTATGTTTAGATTGACTTATTTGAGGTTATTGACTGTTTGGGATAGCTTAAACAAATTAGGGTCCGTTTGGATTGACTTATTTTTTAGCATAAAATAAATAAGTTTTTATGTATTATTATAAGCTTTCAAGATAGTTTATAAAAAAAAGAACAGCTTATAAAGACACAACTTTTGTTGGTGAAAACTTATGAAGTAAAATAATAGTTTATTTATTTGTATAAGCTATTTTCATAAGCGCAAAAATAAGTCAAATCCAAACGAGCCCTTATGACATGTCAATAAGCCAATTTATTTCCATAAGCTCTTAAGGATAGCTTATGAGTACAACTTATAGCTTATATGAAAACAATTTGATTTGATATTATTTTTGTTATAGAAATAACAAATACATAAGCACTTAGATGATCTTTGAAGCACGAACACGACACGGATTGTGATACGTTGACATCGATAATAATTTTAGAAAATGACATAACTCAATGTAATCATGTGTCGTGTCAGACATTGACGCGTGTTCGACACCGGGATATGCCTAATTCGAGGAGTGTCCGTGCTTCATAGTATATGATAAACATCTCATTAAACTGTTTATCCAAAGAAGGCTTTAATCTAAATATAATAGGTAATATTTGTTAAGAGTCGCTCTTTATCGGAAATTGATTGAACCTTGTTAGTTTGGACTTTGGATTTGCAGCTTTTAAAAGGGTGGGGGTGCACTTTATAGACCGTTGGTTGAACTGTTGAGATTTGATTAACTGTTTAGTTTATTGTATATATGTTTTTATTACAATATCACAAGTGTTGACTATTAATCTATTATAACTTGCACTTTACCCTTCTGAAGTGTTAAGTGTGGCCTTGTTTTAGGGGATTCAAAATCCTGATTTATTTATTCAAACTGTTTTGTAGTGTCAGATACTTTCAGTTTTTGTATTGCTATTGGATAGATTTGTTGTTTGATTGTAACATCTGTTTCTGTTGATGCTTCTGGTTTTGACTATTGTATTGAATTGAATTGTGTACATTTAGAAACCTTGTGGGCTATGCTATAGGTTTAAGGTTTAGATTTTTGTTTGGACATATCATCTCTTTACATTTGCCTTGCTTTGCTTTTTGACGCTTATTGGCGGTTAGTAGTGGGTTATGTATTTAGCTCGAGATAGATAGAGTTCGTGTTGGGTTGATGCCAAGAAAGGGTTCTGCAGATAGTTGTGTTTACCATGTTCTGTGAACTATTGAGGGTAGATGGTTGTTTTTAGTAATTGTGTGCTCTCAGGCTGGAAATTCTGCTTCATCTTATAATTGGTTACTGTGTTAGTGCTTGATGTAATGTATCAATCGTGCAAGATTATATTGTCACATCATTTCTATTTGATATGGTTGTGATTGTGAATTCTGAAGTAGTGTCCCAGTGGAGCTTTACTTTATATCATGGGCTATGCGTTTGACACATGAAAGTGTTTCTAACTATGATTGGCATGGTAAAGAAGCTAGATGGGTTCCACCCAAACCCAAAAATAAGAATAAAAATATGGAGCTAGATGAATAGGTTTCACACTGGGATGGGACTTTCTCCTCTTGCATGATATTTTAATATGATCTGCTTTCTCCTTTTTTATTTGAATTACCTTAATTAAATTACTGTTGCTGCTTATACTAGTCTCTCCTTCAGGATTGCTTTATTTCTTTTCAGACAAACTTGATTAAAGAAAGCATAAGAATGGGATACAATGATTTTGGAGACTTTTACTATTCTCATGGTCAACTAGGGGATGCTTTTAAAAGTTATGTTCGTACTCGGGATTATTGCACTACATCAAAGCATATAATTCATATGTGTTTGAGTACAATTCTGGTCAGCATTGAGATGGGTCAATTTTCTCATGTCTCAAGCTATGTTAGCAAGGCAGAGCAGGGAACAGATCCCCTTGACCCAATAACAATTTCCAAGCTACGATGTGCCGCAGGATTGGCAAATCTAGAGACTAAAAAGTATAAGCTTGCTGCTCGAAAGGTCTGTGCCGTTTCTCTCTTTTTGACTCTAATTTAAATCTGCTCAGAATACTTGATTATTCAAGGATTGCTGCATGATTTATGAATTCTCTGATTTGGAGTTTGAGGATTCAATATTCATTTATTATTGTTCGACACATGATAAGCTATTAACTTTATTTCTTTGGCATCCACGTTTCTGTTATTTAATGCAGTTTCTAGAAACAGGCCCAGAACTGGGCAGTCACTATAATGAAGTAATTGCAGCTCAAGATGTTGCAACATATGGGGGACTTTGTGCACTTGCAACATTTGATAGGGCAGAGTTAAAGGCAAGTTAAGTTCTCCATTATATTTTCATGACGATTATTTCTAATCGACTACTCAGACATTTTTTCATGATTTTATTTCTTATACTTCGCAGAGTAAAGTTATAGACAACTCCAACTTCCGGAATTTCTTAGAGTTAGTACCTGAAGTAAGGGAACTGATAAATGACTTTTACTCGAGGTAAGTGGGTGCAAGTGCTCTCTGTTTTCTCTGCTGTTCACTTATATCCTCCATTAAAAAATCATATGATTGGGGTAGTTGTATACTGTATACATAGTACATATAATTATGGTAATTAGGATAGCTGTAAATACAATGTATATAATACTCTTCCATTACGTAGTTTAGACATACAGTTCTGCGATGTCTCTAATTTCTCATCTTACTTCACATGGTCTGTGTAACATTGCTCATAAGCTGCGTGTCTGAAAATATGTTTGGATTGTAACATTTCTCATCTTACTTCACATGGTCTCTGTTTTTGTCCTTTTGATTTGTTCTCACTTCTCAGCAAATTAAAAAACATTTTTAAATTGGATTTTTTTGAATTGATAATTTGTAATAATGGACGTTACATCTTTTATGTTACTCAAATTGTTTGTATTACATGCACGTTTTTGTTTGACATCTCGGTCTCTTTCCGTGTACGGAAACATTGACCTCCTTTCTTTGTTTTTGCAGCCACTATGCTTCGTGTCTGGAATACCTCGGGAACCTCAAAGCCAACCTGTTGCTTGATATACATTTGCATGACCATGTTGAGACACTTTATGATCAAATTCGTCATAAAGCCCTTATCCAGTATACACACCCATTTGTGTCTGTTGATTTGAATATGATGGCTAATGCATTCAAGACAACTGTTGTTGGACTTGAGAAAGAACTCGAAGCATTGATTACTGATAATCAGATACAGGTTTGTTGAATTAATACGCCTCGTTGTTGTTGTTGCGGTCATAGCTCAACTGCATTATGTAAAATTATACAAATCTTAGTATTGCCTACTTCACATTATATTTGTGCCTTCCATATAACTTTGGCATATGATTTAAAATTTTCAATGCTTTTACATAAAAACACAAGAATAAAATCCTGCCTGGGATTTGTACAAATCATGATTTATGGAACCTTTTGGATCTGTGCAGGCTCGAATTGATTCACACAACAAAATTTTGTATGCACGGCATGCAGATCAAAGGAATGCCACCTTTCAAAGGGTTCTAGAAACTGGAAGGGAATTTGATCGTGATGTTCGTTCCATGTTGCTGAGATCGAATCTTATTAAGCATGACTACAATATTAGGGCATTAAGGAAACTTTGATTATAGATCGAAGACAATAGGACCAAGGTTGTTATTTTACATATTCACGGATAATAGTCAATTACAATATGGAGCAAGTTTGGAGAATATTTCCGTACCTTATGGCGGATATAATCAAGGCTGCAGCAAATAGTAATTTGTACAACATTTAACGATGTTTTATGGTTGCTTTTTGTATATACTCTTTGATAGTTTTAATCAATTTCTCACTAGATCTCCATTTCCTATTTTTTGTTTTGTTATGTATTGTTACTGTCATGACTTATGAGGTTGCTTTGACACAATAATTGGAGTTATCATATATTCATATGATGATGATGATGATGATGATGATGATGATGGGTACTAGAAAAATGAAATAGAAAGAGGCATAGTTTATATTGATATAATTATAAATTGATTGTTGAGTTAGATACTTAATAGCTAATTGAGTTGATACTCTATACGGACCTAAGGTATAGTCTTACAGTTACAGGTTTAGAGGCTGGACATTGTCAAGAGACTCAATTATAGAGAAAATTTGAGTTTGAAGTTAGTGATAAAGTGATCAATTTAAATTAGCTAAATCCACAGAAGTAACGTGTCAAATAAGCTGATCAGCTTTGATGCTACCAACCGTGTTCCAGAAAAACCGTTTTGTAGGAAAGCCAATATATAGAAATTTTGTACTGAAAATGACATTCTTTATCATTTTCCTTTTAGGGCATCTTTAATGGGGGAGTTTGACTCGTTGCTTATTCTTAAATTTGTTGCTTAGTTTGTTCTTTCATTGGAGTGTGCCTACATGGAAAGATACATTGCTTATATTGAAGCAATCTTGCTTGAAGAAGCAACTAAAAAAATGTGAGAACTTGACAATTAAATAATACTATATTTTCTTCGATACATGTTAGCAACGTCACTATTTAGTATATTGGAGTATTATGTTACCACCGTTGGAATAAATTTGTGTAAATTGCTTAAATTTTATGTGACAAATAACTCAAGCAACTTTGATGAATTTAGAGTAAGAGGATGGTGTCCTAGTAGGAAGACTTTTGAACTCGAAAAACATTATAAAAGAATTTACATTTACCTCTCTATAAAAATATTAGCAAAACTCAAACTCGGTGTTAAAAAAAACTCTTGAAGTTTATTTATTTATTAAAATGAAGAAAAAAATCAATCTTTTATTAAATAAAATTAAAAAATAAATAAATAAATGAAAAAACTGATTTCATATTTTCTATTTTGATTACTACCATGATATAGATACGAAGTTTTCACTATCATTAATGGTGATTAATCTCTATTGAAGAATTTATGGAATACACAAGGTGAATTCTCTCGATTTTTTTCCCAAAATATACCCCTACCCCCCTCTTATTTCCCGTAATACCCCCCTCTCAAAATTATTTCCCGTAATACACCTCTCAGGAGACAAAATCTGACGACGCAGCAGGGGGGAAGGGTAGCGCCATTCAGAATGGCTCCATTGCCTTTGGGTAGCGCCATTCTGAATGGCTCCATTGACCAAGACTAATTTATTTTGTCTTTTTCCTGTCGGGTCTGCATGCGCATGGGAGGGAGAGAATAACCGGGATAGTAAGCATTTTCTAAATTTTCATTGAAACGTTGAGTTCCCGGTGATTCAAATGGTTGGTCGTCGAAAATGAAAATTCTGCGAAAATGAAAATTTCGCGGAATTTTCATTTACGCGGAATTTTCATTTTCGCGGAATTTTCGTTTTCGCAAAATTTTCATTTACGCGGAATTTTCATTTTCGACGACCAACCATTTGAATCACCGGGAACTCAACGTTTCAATGAAAATTTAGAAAATGCTTACTATCCCGGTTATTCTCTCCCTCCCATGCGCATGCAGACCCGACAGGAAAAAGACAAAATAAATTAGCCTTGGTCAATGGAGCCATTTAGAATGGCGCTACCCAAAGGCAATGGAGCCATTCTGAATGGCGCTACCCTTCCCCCCTGCTGCGTCGTCAGATTTTGTCTCCTGAGAGGTGTATTACGGGAAATAATTGAGAGGGGGGTATTACGGGAAATAAGAGAGGGGTAGGGGTATATTCTGGGAAAAAAATCAATTCTCTCTCCCAACTAAATTCTTTCAATATGCAGGTGTCAGGAATCGACCCGCATTTGCTGTTTAATTGCCCCAAATATCCTTATCACACCAATTCATTTTTGGTTCTCATATACATATACGAGGGAGCCGAGATTCAAACTCCAATCATAACATCATCCTAATAATTTTGATTGCCAATTGACTTGTGAAGAAGTAACAATTTATTTTCTTATGAAGAAAGGAACAATTATATTTTTATGGATATATATTTTTAAAAAGTTGGGAGGAAGTAAATAATGACGCGCTATTACAGTCAGACTGTGACTGTGAGCATTTACCTAATCACGATAGGATTCCACTTCACTTCCACACCCCACCGGCCCACCCAGTCTCTTCCTTCAAACTAAATCTTCTTCTCTTCTCCACACAGTCAGTGCCACTGCAACTTAACTTACGAGTATTTTACTCCCACCGTCAACAAATTCAATTCTTATTCAACACAAATTTAAAATAATATAGTATTAATAATTTACTTCTTACTACTATAGCAGTACTCTGTTATTTTACTTGCTTCAGAATCTAATCTAATCTCTATATATCTTCCAATCTACAAAATTCACCACTGTCATCAACAAACAAAAAAACCTGTTTTATTATTACATGCAAGCACAAACAATATCTCAGATCCTTCATCTTCTAAAAATCTCTCAACACTTCTCAATAAATCTTACTCCATTTTCTGACCCACCAATTTTTTTTTCCTATTTCACCATAAAGCATCAATTTTTACCCACAAAATGCATCAAAACCCAACCCCAAGAAACTAATTTGATCAGATCCAGCTTAATTCTCAAATGGGTCATGTAAATCTTCCAGCTTCAAAGCGAACTAGCAGCATAAACTACAACCCTCGTCAATGGAGGCTTTTAGACCTTATATCCGCTGCGTTTTTCGGCTTAGTGTTTCTGTTTTTTGTTCTTGTATATACCCCACTTGGGGATTCTATGGCCGCCTCAGGTAGACAGACGCTGCTGATGTCAGGCTCTGATCCACAGCAGCGTCTGCGTCTGTTGGCGGCTATTGAGACAGGACAGCCTCGAGTTATTGAGGCATGTCCTGCTGATGCAGTGGATCATATGCCTTGTGAGGATCCAAGGCTAAATAGTCAGCTTAGTAGAGAGATGAATTATTATAGAGAGAGACATTGTCCGCCGCTCGAGAATACACCTCTTTGCCTTGTTCCTCCGCCTAGTGGCTATAAGGTTTCGGTGCAGTGGCCTGAGAGTTTGCATAAGGTATGAACTATGAAGCATATAAACTGATACTTTAGGCACAAGTAATAATTTAAGGGCATGTTTGGATGTGGCTTTGGAGGGGAAGGAAGTGTTTTGCAGGGTTAAATCTATGTTTTGGATATAACATTTCAATCATACTCATACTTAATTCATTTTTAAGAACATCTTTATAGCTTTCTTAATTTAGAAGAGAAAAATAAGTCCTCCTTTTGTCCTCCAAAATCTTGCATCCAAACATATCGATGAAAATGGAAGTGAGTGAATGTAATCACATGTGTTGTGTTGGACACATGTGAGACAGTAGACATGTCTTTAATATGATTATGAACTTTCAGTGCTGCATAGGTTATGCATGATGAGATTGTTTTAGATGCTCAAGAAGTGCAGGAGTGTTGGTGAATTAGCGAATTCTTTTGTTTGTTTGTTTGAATTTTGGTGCTTTGTGCTTGCTTTTTGCATAGGGAACTAGCTAGTATGTTGAGTGTTAACTACTCAATATGGTTTTGGAAGATAGGAAATTGGTTTTTTTTAGGGTTTTAAGTTTGGTATGGAACTATCTGTTTGTGAGTTTTCTAGTATGTGATTATTAGTTCAGCTTTAACATGTTAGCATCTAGAATTCGTCATTTATATATAGGATTTTGGAGTTTGAGTAAAAAAGATAGTGATTGCATTATAAGATACTTCTGAGTTCTGGGTCCATACCCTTGTCGTTAATGTGAAGTTTTGATTTGATGTGCCTTTGTCCAACGGGAAAGTAATTGTGTTATGTTATGCTTTTGGTGTTTGACAGTTGATAACTGATAACGTCTGTATTAGGATCATTTGACAAATGAAAGTCATTTTATAGGTAATTGGTGTTCTGAATGATTTGTTTGAATTTTGTGTCTGTAAAGTTTTGGGGTAACCTTGACCCTAAGACTTTTGTTTCAAGAATCTAGGACAAAAATATTTGTCTCTGAAATAGGGCATAATATGTCTCAGAAAAGACCTTTTTGTTGGAATATGTTTGAGTTTGTCATTAAAGGAGGCTTGCAGCTATTAGGATGTAGTGTAAAATCTTTTTCAAAAAAAAAAAATGTAGTGTAAAATGAGAAAAGTGTGATAGAAGAGTAGGAAAAGTTGGAGAGAAATGAGGAGACAAAAGTTAAGTAAAGTAAGGCCTGTTTGATTTGACGAAACATTCCATGTTTTTATTTCTTATATTCATTTTTTATCACAAAAAATTCATTTTCTTTTGTAGCTTGTTTTTCTGTTTCTAAATAGTGTTTTAGGAAATGTCAAACATAATTTTTGAATGTTTTTGCTATTTTGTATACAAATCATGAAAAAGAAGGATAAAAGTGAAAATAAAATAGCATTCTGTTTGGTAATTTAAAGAGGGAAAAAAATATCTTAAAAGCAAATAGGCCCTAAATTACCTATACAAGGCCGTGAATAACTAGTAACTTTAGCAGATCCTGATTATTTGAAGATCCTCCATTAACATTCTGTTTTTATTTACGATGAGGCACTTCAACCTTATGTCATACAATAGTGTAAATATTTTCTATGTTTTTCTTTAGTGAACCATCGGTCTAAAAGCTCTAATAATCCTCTGTAGATATGGCACAGCAACATGCCGCACAACAAGATTGCTGACAGGAAAGGTCACCAGGGATGGATGAAACTTGATGGTCCGCACTTTATATTCCCTGGAGGTGGCACAATGTTTCCAGATGGAGCAGAGCAGTATATCGAAAAACTTGGTCAATACATTCCAATGAATGGCGGTGTTCTCAGGACTGCTCTGGATATGGGCTGTGGGGTAAGAGCTATTTCCTGTGTGCTTTACAGACATTTATAGATAGAATTTAGGGTCATATATGTTTTTAGTCCCTATAAAATTTACATTTTTCATTTGTAGTCTCTGCAGATCACAAAACTAAATGCTTTTAGTTTTAGTCCCTCATTAGGGACTAGAAGCATGCAATTTTGTAAAATTTTTAGGGACTGAAAAGTGGGGGTATATATGGACTAAAAACAAAATTCAAGATAATTATAGCGACTAAAAATATATTTAACCTTATTATTGTTTAATGTGCAACTGAAAATATTTCTCATGTTTTACAGGTTGCAAGTTTTGGAGGATTTTTACTATCACAAAACATTTTAACGATGTCTTTTGCTCCAAGGGATTCACACAAATCACAGATACAATTTGCTCTTGAAAGAGGAATACCAGCTTTTGTTGCCATGCTTGGTACTCGCAGACTTCCATTTCCTGCATATGGATTTGACTTAGTCCATTGTTCTCGATGTTTAATTCCTTTTACAGCCTACAGTAAGTTCTTCATTGCAGCGCTCCTTTTCATATTTTGCAAATTTCTTAATAGACGTTGCCGCCCTAATGTGGAAACTGTGCCTTGCAGATGCAACTTATTTCCTTGAAGTGGATAGGTTACTTCGCCCTGGTGGATATCTAGTCGTATCTGGTCCACCTGTCCAGTGGCCTAAACAAGATAAAGAGTGGTCTGATCTCCAGAGTGTGGCAAGATCTTTGTGTTATGAACTGATTGCCGTAGATGGCAACACTGTCATCTGGAAGAAGCCAGCAGGGGATTCATGTCTCCCCAACCAAAATGAATTCGGTCTTGAGTTATGTGATGAATCAGATGATCCCAATTCTGCTTGGTAATTTCCACTACGCTATTGCTAGTTCGAGCTCATTTTCCCTCTTAGTTCTTACTATTTTTGCTTCACATTTTTCCATGTTCAACACTGATAAGATATAAATCTTTATGCTTGCTAAGAATTTATGCATCATATAGACCTAATAAGAATATCCCTCGGGTGAAACCTATTTTAGTATTTGTTTACGGACTATAAAAACCTAATATGGTAACTTGCCCTATCCATTCAGGCAACACAAATTTTAAGATATAGTATCAAATTCTATCCAAGATCTATGTAGACTACCCACCAAACCTAATAGTGTTGAACGTGAGGGGGGTGTATAGGCAAAAATTCAAATCCCGCATTGAAAAAATGTATGGCATGAAAAGTGTTTAAAAGTCGGCTTTGCAAAGTTGAATTAGACCCAATATATAAACTGAATAAAAACTTTCTCATTGTAGTTACTCGGGACTTCCAAAATTAATATGATCTATTTTGCAGGTACTTCAAATTGAAGAAATGTGTTAGTAGGATATCTTCTGTGAAAGGGGAATATGCTGTTGGTACAATTCCTAAGTGGCCAGACAGGCTAACTGCTCAGCCACCTAGGTCAACACTCCTGAAAAACGTCGCTGATGTATATGATGCTGACACTAGGCGGTGGTTAAGGAGGGTTGCACACTATAAAAATACTCTAAACACAAAGTTGGGAACTCCAGCTGTACGGAATGTCATGGACATGAATGCATTCTTTGGAGGTTTTGCAGCAGCACTAAAATCTGATCCTGTTTGGGTAATGAATGTAGTTCCATCTCGCAAGCCATCCACTCTTGACGTGATCTTTGACAGAGGTCTTATTGGAGTCTATCATGATTGGTAGGTTTTACCTGAAATGTGAAGACTTTACCTTTGACTTGTTTTAGACTTTTATAGGACCATGCTTTTAAGAAAAACCTTTTTTACCACTGCATAATACTATGGATCTAAGTTTTCCATTTGCTGTTCCCAGGTGTGAACCTTTCTCAACATATCCTCGCTCCTATGACCTGATCCACGTCACCAGCATTGAATCACTTATAAAAGATCCAGCCTCTGGCAAAAGCAGGTAATTTTATGCTAAATAAAATTCTAATTTGATGTCACCATATTGGTCTTGGACTTCTTAGGGAGGATTATGATATGATTGTAAAGACCAATTTGAAATTTCGGTGCTTAATTTCGTGCGTTAGATCTGTAATGAATGCCTTGTACTTCTGTTTCATATAGCATATAAATGTACATTTTGAATGCTTTGTTTACATATTCATATGTAAATGTAAAATTGATGGTCCACTTTTTCAACTTGGGGCTTGTTTAGATTGACTTATTTGAAGTTATCTATTGACAGTATTAGTATTTGTGATACAGCTTGAGAGAACTTATGATATGTGCATAAGCTGTTTTCAGCTTATTTCCAAAAGCTCTCCAAATAGTTAATGAAAATAGCTTATAACTTGTATGAAAACGGTTTGACTTTGTTTTAATATTTGTTATAGAAATAGCTTATAGATAAACAATTATGCTATAATTGTTTGATTAAGCTGTTTATCCAAACTGGGCATTAGCTTGAATATTCCATCACTGAAAGACATACTTGTTCACTGAGATTGATAAGAAATACAGTACTAGTCTGAATTAATGATTTTCCTACATTGCCGGTTTCACTCTTAATACTCCCTCCGGTCCTATATATAAGAGACAGTTTACTTTTTAGATTCATTAAGAATCTAATGTATCTAGACCATATTATGAATTAAATACATTAGATTCTTAATGTATCTAAAAAGTAAACTTTCTCTTATATATAGGATCGGAGGGAGTATATAGATATTTAATCTCAACTTTCAAAGCTTCCTGTATACAATTCTCAGATGATTACTTCTTTTTTTCTCTCACATAAACAAGAGCTCACCCTATTTCTTATCGGCTTCAATTGCAGATGTAACCTCATTGATTTGATGGTCGAAATAGATCGAATGTTGCGGCCAGAAGGCACCGTTATTGTGAGGGATACCCCTGAAGTAATTGAGAAAGTAGCTCGTGTTGCTCATGCCGTGAGGTGGAAACCTACTATATATGATAAAGAGCCGGAATCACAAGGCAGAGAGAAAATCCTAGTTGCAACCAAGACCTTCTGGACTCTCTAATTCACATCCACTAACACAGCTATGTAACCAAGGTAAAATTTACTTCGAAGATGTTGGTTTTGAAGTTAATCTATTATATGCATCAAAGGGATGTGGTTTCCCTTCTTGTTCATGTTGTATACAATGAGAAAGTAAAGTTAGGATATGAGAGAAATGGAAAAATCTGTGATGACTTTGTGAAGATTTATATGAAAGGCACAAGCCTATGTTAGTTATATTGTCTTTAGATATAAGGAGGATAACTTGTAATTCAATGCTTATATTTATAATTATTACTTATTCATTGAAAAACAATTATTGTTTGGCTATTTAATAGGTGTTCTCTTCATAAATAATTATTACCGTGATTTTGAATCGATACATTGAATCAATAGCTGTGTTTTCGATGATTGATTGTTACCATGATTCGAATCAAGCTGCCATGATGAACTACCAGAAGATTTATGGTGAGATTCATCCATATTGCATTTAACAAAACCCCTTGGAGGAGCTCTATCAACTAACTCCAATGTTGGTGGAACCAAGTTGTCAATCACTCCAATATGTTTGAAACCACCATATTGCATAGTATAGGTAAGCTAGTTTGACATCATGATTTGAGTTTTCTCATTAATTTTTATATAATATAATCTAAAATACAAAAATTTGGAATCTAATCTAATAAAATAGTGTCAAAGGAAAGTTTACCAATTTATAAAATATGAAAAAAAAAAAACTATTTAAATAAAAAATGTAAATTAAAATATACTTCATTTATTCTCTTTTAGTTGTTTTTTTAAGGTTATTTACACAAATCAAAGACAATCAATTTTTTTTCCATTTTTTATGGAATTATTTGTTATCCTATAATACCCTTAACTATTCATTATCTCATTCCAGTCATTTCTCCTTAGAATCAAAGAAACTAATAGTAAAATTATTGATATGATAAAACTAGTTAATGTTGTATTGGACTAACCGTTACGCTTTTACATCTATCTATCTATCTATATATATATATATAATTGTAAAGCAAACTTTTTTTTGCTGATGTGGCAGCCTAACAAAGCTCCTCATTTTTTTCTTTTTTCTAAGCAAGAGTTGATGTTTATGTGTCATTTTTCATTACACATTAATTTTTTTTTTTTGTAAGCTCATTGCACATTACTTGATTGATGTTAAAAAAAAAACGCATAACTGATTAAATGGAAAAATTTAAGGCAACCACTTATATCTTCTTTCGGTGGCACATGAGAAGTTATGTAACAACCAATAAATTTCATAAACAAAAACCAACAACAATAATTAGAAAAGAATACATGGAGTCAAAGAGTAATAGTACACATGACACAATAATTAAATTTTAAGTTGACGTTTTCTTCCTTATTATAGTATATATATAAATAAAATTGTATCAGACGGTGGACTCTATAAGCAATACACAAGCTCACTAATTTTGGTATAAATTTTGTTTTGGATAGTCATCATTTTCTCCAAACAATTTTCAATGGTATCCAATTATGTTTGATAGTTTTTGTTATTTTTCTTACTCTTGACACATGTTTTGACTATTCATATTGTTTTCTTAGATTGCTACTCTTTTTTTCTTTTCTTTTTTTAATTTTGCTCTCAATTTGTTTTTTTGTGTCTCGATCAATGTTAGAAGAAAAAAAAAGAGGTAATTGAATAAATATTGCACTTCGTTTATTTTTTATATCTTGAGTTATTTTTTTATGTGTTTGCAGAACACAAATTCGTCATTTGTATCTCAATCAACGTAGAAAAGTCCTATTGTGTCACAATGTCATGCCTTCTTGAATATTTTTATCATATGTGTTTGCTATTGCTCTATTCAATTTTCATGATTTTGTGCTTAATTTCTTTTAAAATACTTTTATGGATAGATTTGAATATTTGACTATCTTTGAAATACTCCCTCCGTCCCAAATTATAAAGGAAAAAAGCCCATTTTTTTGTCCCAAATTATAAGAGAAAAAATATAATTGTAACGCAAACTTTTTTTTTTTTTGCTGATGTGTCATCTCTACAAAAACTCTTATGCTTATGTGTCATCTCTACAAAACTCATATTTTTTCATATACATTGTCATTGTATATACTCTTATGTTTCCTTCATGTTTGTAACTCCCAAATAACTTTCTCATTAATTTTTATGGCCTAAATCATATGAAAAGTTGTAAATTTTTTGAAACGGTACACTCTTTTAATATTAGTAATCTTTTGCTATTTTCCTATCAAAAAATCTTCTTAGCCTTTCAATTCCCACAAAAAATTAAAACATGACATTAATTGACTATATATATATGTGCCTTATGAACAATTTCTTGGTAGATATGAGTTTGTGGACTTTCAATTTGAGAGGTGTGTGTATTCCAGAAGGAGAATAATAATCAAAGGTTTGTATTTTCGTTTTGTGTCCTTTTTTTCATAATAATCAACGTATGAAGTTCCTCTTTTAATTTAAGCACTAACCAATTCATATTTGGTGTAGCTTTCTGAGGCGTGCAAATAGAGTGGTCGATTGCTACCGCAACATATAAAGGGTAACATTTAACCTTGAAGTGGCAAATATATATATATATAATTGTAAAGCAAACTTTGTTTTGCTGTGTCATCTCTACAAAAACTCTTATGCTTATGTGTCATCTCTACAAACTCATATTTTTTCATATGCATTGTTATTGTGTATACTCTTATGTTTCCTTCATGTTTGTAACTCCCAAATAATTTTCTCATTAACTTTTATGGCCTAAATCATATGAAAAGTTGTCATTTTTTTGAAACAGTACACTCTTTTAATATTAGCAATTTTTTACTATTTTCCTATAAAAAAATCTTCTTAGCCTTTCAATTCCCACAAAAAATTAAAACGTGACATTAATTGACTATATATATATGTGCCTTATGAACAATCTCTTGCTAGATATGGGTTTGTGGACTTTCAATTTGAGAGGTGTGTGTATTGCAGAAGGAGAATAATAATCAAAGATTTGTATTTTCATTTTGTGTCCTTTTTTCATAATAATCAGCGTATGATATTACTCTTTTAATTTAAGCACCTACCAATTTGTGTTTGGTGTAGCTTTTTGAGGCGTGCAAATGGAGTGGTTGATTGCTACCGCAACATATAAAGGGTAACATTTAAGCTTGAAGTGACAGATGCATGTTTGGATACAAGTTATGCCATCGGGAACTTTAGTAAGCTGTCATAAAATTAAAAAATATAGTTGTACAATTGTAAAATTTGATATATTGTTGTGGAATTAATTTAATTCCAAACCTTTTTTCAAACTTCTTTGGATTGAGCTAGATAGATGACATGTATATGTATGATGAAAAGATAAGATTAATGATAATAATTGTTTGCTATGTAGAGGGTTGGCAATTGTATGTATGAGTTGGATAGTGTCAACTTTTATGATGTAGTAACTCTCTTGATTTGTAGAAAAAATCTTATCAATTTCTCTTATATAGTCCGGTAATTGTTTACTATATGTAGAGGAGAAACAATTGTATCTGTGTTTTGTATGATGTGAGCTTTTATGTTGTAACTCTTTTGGTTTGTAGAAAATCTTCTCACTTTCTCTTTTTCTGTATAATAAATTAATCTCTAATATTAATGTAATTAAGCTTAAGTTACAAAAAATTTCCACCCTTTCTCATTCTATTAGTCATTATATATGCTAAAAGCAATCTCATAAATCATAGTGTTTCATCTCATAACAAATAAAATAAAATTATAGTGTTTACAAACGAGCAGTATAAAAAAAAATTATGAAAGGTGAAAGATAACCCTTTTAATGTTGTTTTTTGTGTACTTATTTTGAGTGTCAAACCTTTATGTACAATCACTCCTCATACATATATGGGCATCTGAAATTTATATTTGAAGCTTGGAAGAGTTATTAGTTTTATCGTAGAAAAATAGTAATTTTCTAAAATTTTGTAATCTCATTGTGTCTTTTTTTTTTCTTCTTCATATTCAACGAGTGAGACATTGTTGCAATGCATGTTATATACAACTCCTATGTTTCCTTAACATATTGTACTTATGTGTCATCTTTACAAGACTACATCTTTTAATTTTTGAGTAAAGGTTTGTTTGATTTTCTTTTTATTTGTGCTGGATATACCTAATAAATTTCCCTTTAATTAGTTTATGGTTTTTTTTTAAAAAAAATAAAAAATTGCCTAACAATATTACTTTTTGTTTTTTTGTAGTTTTAGCTATTTTCGTTGTTTATCCAAATATTGTTAAATCGCTTTTTAAGTTTGTTATTTTTAAGATAATTATTAAATAGTATAATATATTTTTTAAACGAAGTAGAAATAAAAGAGACAATGTTTAAGAATAACAAATGATTGTTACCAATTAATTGAGGGAAAATAAGAGTTAGTGGTGATTACTTATTAGTATAATTGAAAGGATAACTCTGCTCTTACATATTCTTTATATTAAGTTGATATCATTAGCCATATTTATTCATTGTGTGTTTTTTATTTTTATTTTATCAAATTCATAAGGAAAAAAGAAAAAGATATTATGAATTGAGGATTATAAATGCTAGACGTTTAAGATAAAATCCCATATTTATCTGAAGAATATTAGAACATGTATGATTTCTTTTCTCTTTTAAAAAATATATTCTTTTATTAAAAATGTTCTTTTGAATTCTAGCTCTAATATAAAATTTGACAAATTATAGTGAATCGAGAGAGAAAATGCGAGAAACATAGAGAGGATAGTGGATATAAGTCGATGTCGATCCTTAAAAATATATTAGTAGACTATACTATAGTATGTCTTTATGACAAAGTTTTTTTCTTTATGATAAGTCGATGTGAATTCATGATGTGAATCGTAAGCTGCCAAAATAATATCAAACCGATCAAAATTAAAATGAATAAGATATTCATTTTCAGTGCAGTATCCTTTCGCATGCTTAGCAAACTCATAATCTCATCGTTTTGTTTGATCAGCGATATGACAAATTTATTCAAGCGGAATGACAATGAAATGTTTTGGTAATATTGCGACTTTGATATGAAGATTACATCTTTCATTTTAATAGTGTTTTGACTTTAATTTGAAATATATTTAGAGGATTAAAAATATATTTAATAACCCTATAAAATACTATTTACACTACACATGCATGACAAAGTTGTTTCGAAAGTTCTTTGAATATTTAGTCTAATATAAAAAGCCTCTTTAAAGTATAAAAAAAATTAATACTTCAAAATAATTTACGATTAATTAACATGTCATCTTCTTCTTATAAATTAAATGTCAAGACAAGTATCAACCATTTTTTTCATATAAAATAATGATGAGATTGAAGTATAATTAAGATAAAGATAGAGAGCTACAGAGAATGGTAGATATAAAGAATGTATTAAAATGATCCACTGTATTTTCATAAAAACAAAAAATACATTAAAATAAAAATTACACTAATTTGAAGATATATAAATTAAACCCAGAAAAAACAAGATTAATAAAACAAATTTTTAATATAATACACTAATCGAATGCACTTCTAATAATTTCTATATACACCTGAATGACACATTGTCTGTGTTTAAAACAATTTTTATCTATCTATATATATTATAGATTCACTTGAATGGAGAAAAAAAATTTAAAATATTTTAAAAGTCACTTTTATAATCGAAGAATAATTCAACACATCTAAAAAAATTATCATTTTTAATACAATTTATTATAAAACGCAACTTTTTTTTTTAAAACATTCTAATCAAACCCGTACAACGCACTCCACTCTGGAGAGTTTCTTTTGGTTTCCCTTGTACTTCTCGCTTGTTTTTATTGTTTCTTATTTTACCTTTCCGTTTCTTAAGTAGCAGCCGTTATAAAAATAAGAAATTTGAGAGGGAAAAACACCCTCTAACATGAACTTTTCAAGATTTTACACCGTCGCTATTTACAGATCGACAGGCGGCGTGCAAGAAAACTTCACAATCTTATTTTCAAGTTGGGATTACTAAATGTATATATGTGCTCCAACAGGGGATATTGGATAATAGTTTTTTTTTTTTTTTTAATATATTTAATTTATTTTATTTTTTTTTGGTTAAGTAGTCCGGTTGCTATAATTCCACATTTTTAAGGTGAATAAATGAGAGTACCAGAGTTCTGACCCCGGTTTCACATATTACAAGCAATGTCCCTATCAACTAAGTTATGCTCGCGGGGACTAATTAGTTTTTTTTTTTTTTTTTTTGACGCGGGACTAATTAGTTAGACAAATATATTTTAGTTGTTATTATTAGATGCTTTGCTCTTCATCTTGTTAAGTTGATCAAAGTCTCCCCATTTTTGCATCTATTGGAAGATATTTTTTGGGAGTGTAAATTTTACTAAAAAATAATTTTCGATAATGTTTTTTCTAGTGTGAACAATGCAACATGGGAAAAGAGCAGCCATCTTAATATTATCCGCGCCTTTTTCTACTTGTTAGTTTATTGGGCTTTAATCCAATTTAGTTGGGACTGACGGGCCAGTTTCATAAAGTTTATTAGTATAAATAAGACTTTTTGTTTTCGTGCCCCTGGTTGCTCTCGCGCATCCTCGAAATTTACTTAAGTAGTAAACTTAGAGGGCGCAAAATCTGGAAAAAAAAATAGTTTGCATCCTGAGTTCGCTACTTAAGTAGCTAACCTTGTAAAACAGGGGTGACGGAAGGGTGAGAGATACAAAAATATTAAATTTTATAAGGTTCGCATCCTAGAATGCGAACTCCCCCCCCCCCCCCCAGTTTTTACTATTTACACACTCGCATCCAATGCTACGAGGGGGTTATAATTAGAAGTCCGAAGGACGCTTGCAAAACGATATCTATGTCCGATGAAACCATGTACAACTCAAATGAGACACTTATAATAAAACGAGGAGAATATTAAAGATTACTATCAATTTGAATTTCAAGATAAAACATTGCGGCCTCGCAGGATAATGAAAATCCAAAATCACTTACCGATATCCATGTCAGCTGAAATCGTGTACAACTCAAATAAGACACTTATAATAAAACGAGGAGAATATTAAAGATTACGATCAATATGAATTTCAAGATAAAACATATCGGCCTCGCGGGACAATTATTTCTCTTTATTTTGACATGATTAACGTATGACAATGCTGTATATTAATTATATCTTGGAAACAAGATCCTAAAATTCAGTTGAGTACTTGAAAGCTAGAAATAAATTAATGAAAGAGCAGGTTTGCAGTGTTTCAGATTTTGCAAACACCAAAAAAATTTAAAACCAAAAGAAAATAATTTCAAAAAATTATTGTAGCTTCTTATATTATATGATTGGTTGTGGGGGAAAGTACTTCACTTATTATATCCAATTCCTAGTTACTACTAGAGACAAGTGTAGATAAATTCAAGTGATGTGTGTATTGCAGAAATGAGAAAGTGTATAATGTAGTTAAGAATGGAAAGCTTGCAAAATTGCAGGGGAAGTGTCCTACAAGGCAGAGCCCATGTTTGGAGCGTGTGGTGTGACCCTCTCATTTAATTTGTTGGTTGTTTGAACATTTAAGTTCATATATAAGGGAGTGTGTCTAAACATTCGGGCAAATAATCATTTTGGTCTATGAAAGTGTATCTCACTATCAAATTCATATCTGAATGTATTGAAATTGCAATTAGATAAGTGAACGTCTTTTTTATTAGTTATTTTGATCTCAAATATGTTATTAGGTAATCAATTTGGTTCTTAAAATATATTTTTCCTTAATCAATTTAATCCATAAAAATTACTAACAAAAAAAGCACTAGAAATATATTTACAATTTTGATACATTCATATATCAATATGACAACGACTTACATTTCACGAAACTAAAATTGTAGTTTGCCCTTAAACCTTTTGATTCATGATATGATACTAAGGAAGTTTCAAAATAACATTTATTTTATCATATTAGTCATTTTATAAGTGCATTTGATCCGTAAAATAAAAGTGCATTTGATCCTTAAAATAATTTGTATGAATTAATATAATCAAATTTTTTTAATATTTGATGTGAACTGAGTATTTTATTTGCGCAATTGAAAAGATGAATCTTTTGAATTAGATAGGGCAAATGGATGACAAAGTTCTTTCACGAAGATTTTCAATTTCAGAATTTATTTTAGAATTATGTTAATTTTACATAATAATAAATCATCCCTACAATCTCATTTAAAGCCGCTAGACTACCTGATAAAAAATAAAATAAAAATATAGTTGTTTGTTTATGGGATGAAAAGGAAAGATCAAAACAAACAAGTTGATATGGACGATGCTTCCAAACCTTCAATGTGACACCAGAGAAAGCACTATTTTATTTTTACTAGTCGATCAACATATTCATTTCATTGTCTAATTAAGGTTATGATGAAAGGAGATGCTCATCAATATGATCTTAAAACTGTCTAATATGAATATATATAAGATAGTTGCATAATTAGGTTTAACCTAGTGTCTAATTTACCTTCTTTTTTTTGTAATTCTAAATTATTATTAGAATTTCATTTTCTTGAAAATGAAATGATTAAGAAAAAGAAAAAACCCGCAACAGAAATTAATTCGAGTGAGGAGGAGTTGAGACTTTCTCTTACCAAAGATAAAGGAAAAACTCTGAAATATCATATTTATGGAAAATGCTATATACAACAAATTTTAGCATCGCGAAAGAATCTCGACAAATGTGACACCAGTCAAACAATCGGCTAATTTTTTTTCAATCATTTATGATCTGTACACGTAAATTGTTGTGATTTTTTGTAAGTATTTCTTCGCTACATACAACACTTCTCATAGTTTATTTAAGGTTATACTAATATGTATCCTATATATTGAGTACTATATAATTTTCAAGAAAACACTTGATTTTTAGTTTCTTATCTAATGTCAGCCTTAAAATACAAGTTAATATTTCAGATTTATTAGGTGGTGGAACATTTACTCTATTTTTTTGGTAGAAAGGAACTTCTACTTTTTGATAGTATATGTAAGGTTTTTTCTAGGTTACATTCACAAAGAGGTGTGCAAACAGCACACCTGATGTGGATCCAATTAAAATTGGACAACTGGATTATTTCTCTCTCACACTTTTAATTATTATTTTATAAAATGTTCTATATACTTTTATTATTTTCACAATTGGCCCAATCTTTATATTGTTTATTAATTTAAATTATTATTGTAAAAATTAATTAAAACAACATCACAATACAACTAAAAAAAATCACAACATCATTGTTCTTCATCTCTTCCTCAATATCCTGTTAAAATTTGGCATCAACTCAAACGAGGCATAAACAAGCTCAAAACTTGAGAGAAACTCATATCTAAAATCCATAATCTTCTTCTTCGTTTTATTTTTGTGAGCATTCAAATTGTTGAGTTCCCTCTTTGTAAGCATTCAGATCTAAAACCCAGGTTTTTGTTTTACACTATTTGAATCAAAACTAAAATCATAAATGTATTGTAAATAGTTTTTGTGATGCTTCTGGATAATTAATTATTATTTTCGACATTTAAATGTGCTGCAACTTTCGGGTTTGGTGCTGGTTTCGCGGGTCTGTAAACGGGTCGATGTGACCCGACTGAAGGTTGAAGGCGATGCAATTAATTTAGTATTTTTATCAATTCAGATTTTATATATATCATATAACGCAAACAAAGGCAAAACTTATTCCTGTGTCGTTGTGGCTGAAGTGTTGTTCCTTTAAAAAGCGCGTTGCGGGTTCAATTCCCGTCCCTGACATTTTTGTTAATTTTTTTTTTTTTAATAAACACCTAGAAAATACAGAAAAAAAAAAGAAGAAAAAATAAGCAATTTGGATAAAACCTGGATTTGAACACGGGTCCTAAACATATTAAGCAGATAACTTAACCATTTGAATAGGACATTATCCTATAAAACGTTTCACTTAGTACATATATGTATGATTATCTATATATTAACAATTAATACGTTATATATGGAATATTATTAATTGCTTCCTGTTTATTCAATTTAACTATTTTGGATTAAATGTAAATACGATTTATATAATTTTAAATGATTACGGAGTAGCCGCAACATCATTAATTTAACTAAAATTATTTCGAAAACCACCAAATGTTAGTTGGTTCGGTGGTGATTGGCACTGAACTTGGTAGGGAGGACCACGGTTTGATCCCCCACAACTGCATTTGGGAGCGGATTGAAACCACTTGATGCCAGAACTCGCTCCGAACTCTTGACTACTAAGGCCCCCTTCCCCTAGGAATCAGAGGGTGAAAGAAAAAAAAAAAATCCAAAATCATAATCTTTAACTGAGAGTTATACTTTTTTTAGCCGAAGCACCGTTAACACTAGTATTAGACTAAGATTAATACTCCAATTGAAGTTAATGAATTAAAAATTATAAAAATTAAGTATAATTTTGACTTAACATTATACTCAAGTTCAACTAAACTACTATCATCCCAAAGACTTTGATCTAATTCAAACCATAGTCTTTGACTGAGAATAAAATATTATCTAAGTCAAAATTTGGAATATTATTAAAACTGATAAGGAAAAATTAGTAAATTTGATAGTAATCAATTGGGTAAATTGTATTTTTGGCCCCCTAACTTTCACAAACTTGCAACTTTGGCCCCCCAACTTTTATAATAGCACTTTTGGCCCCCTATGTTTAGCCTCTTTTGCAAAACCTCAATTTTGTGAAAGTTAAGGGGCCAAAAGTGTAATTTAGCCTAATCAATTTTATTATATTAGAAGTAGATTATTCTCTGGTTCAACCGAAACAATATTAACCCTAATTTTTGACTGATGGTTATATGCCTGTTGATATTAATTACTTAAAATTACAAATATAAATTTAAATTTTAAAATAAAGTAAAATTTCACTTAAGATTATCCGCTTTAATGACTTGAAAATTAATTAAATAATCTAAAGTTTAAAAATACAGTAAAATTTGACTTAAGATTATATTCCGATTTAACCGAATAACTATTAGTCATAGTCTTTGATTGAATGTTTTATTCTTGTTGTAGTTAATGACATAAAAATAATATAAATAAAATTTATTTTGACATAAGATTATAGTTCGGTTGAAGTTAATGACTTAAAAAATATTTAAATAAATACAAATTTAAAAATAAAGCATAATTCGTCTTACGATTATACTTGAGTTGAAGTTAATATCCTAAAAATCAAATAATTAAAGTAAAATTTAAATATAAAGTACTCCGGAGTATAATTTAATTGTGAATTATATTTCGTTTCAACTGATGTACTATTAACATATAAAGTATAATTTTTAAGTCGTTAACTTCAACCGAAATATAATCATCAGTCGGAGACTAAGGATTAATAGTGTTTTGGGTTAAACCGGGGTATGATCTTCAGTCAAATTATAGTGCTTTAGTTAAAAGGGAGTCGCAATGTTGCCGCTCTTCACTTGGTAACATGAAATAGTAATTTATTGAAAAGTAGATTAAAAGATAAAAAAATAGAAAGGATATAATATTTGATAAAAAAAGAAAAGAAAAAGAGCAATGGTAAAACCATCACCAAAAAACTTTAGGTACGGTCTTCATATTAATATATGAATATAAATATAGATAATGTAAAAATTATGAAAAACTAGGCTACCTTATTAATATATTAGTAAAAACATAAGTCTTGTAAAAATCGCCAAAAACTTAGGTCCATGTATTAAATATATGACTTATACTATATATGATAATTAAATGTGCATTATATCTCAAAATTTATTATAATTTTGCTAACTGTATTAGTATACATAATAAAAGACTTAACATATACCTACATGAAAAAGTAGCACAATTGGTGTTGTTGTATTCTTATCTATGCTTTCTATCTCAGCTGTTCGAATCCACTGAAGGTGGGTTTTTTTGTTCTTTTATACTTATTTTTTGAAACATTGTTCTTTTATCTTAACTTTTTCAAAAGTAATAATTTTAACCAAAAAAAATCCTAACTGGGATTCGAACTGCCGTCCTTCAAATAAAAGCCTAGAATCCCAACCGCTCTACCATATCAGTATTCTTTGTTCTATGTTTCAATGAAGAAAAATATATTGACATGCATGAAATATTTTTTTTTAAAACAAAATCTGGTTGTCTTCAACCTCCAGCCGGGTTGTGATACAACCCGATGACCCAAGTAAGATCCGACCAAATCTGAGTATTTTAACACTAAAATCAATGTTTAAAATCACATGCACCATCGGAAATCATTCTCTATATGATTTTCAAACTCATTTTCAATGATGAATACCTTAAATCTCAGATTTAAATACATCTCAAAATCTTTTTTTTTTAACATCAAAAATCTCAATTGGAAAGTGAAGGTCAGGCTGTTGTTCAAGGGGAAGACCTTCGAATTCATCACCGTCCCAGAAATCGATGGTGGTGGCAGTGGAGGCGTGGATTTGGGAAGATTGGGGGATGGAGAAACATGTTTGGAAAGACTGGGGAGTTGAGAAACAGTAATTTTTGGGATCCATTGAAGAACAAGAACACTAATTGTAGATTGTTGAACGTGAGATTTTGGATTTCTTTCAAAGATAAATTTATTTAATTTTATTTGGAAATATGAGATATTATTAATTCAAAGTGGGGGATTATGCAAATAACAAAAACTATAAGTTTAAATATGCAAAACAAAATTTAATGTATAAAATAAATAGTCAATAAAGTCCACATGGTCAATTTTAAGTGGTGCCACATCAGGAGAAGGTAACTAGCACACCTAAATGGGAATGCAACCTAGCACTCACCTATATGTAATGACTATGAATAATGAATGAGGACTTCTATATGCATGACTACCTCACAATCATAACTTACACAGGTGCATATATATAGCCAAAAAAATAAATGAAGGAGTTGGTATATTAATGTCATCTGTAAAGACATGGCTGGTTGATAGTTGCCTCTCCTAAAAATATTATGCATAATTCTTGCAGTGGCTACATGAATTAAATATATGTGTACAATGTCAACATTGAGGAATATTACAAACAAAAAGAGAGGTCTTTAACTTGGAAATTTGGAGTTTAAGCTCTACTAAATTTTTTAGAGGAAATAAATATAAATTTTTGTGTGTATATTTTGAGTTCAAAAGTAAAAGTCTTCCTTGGCCAAGCCTAACATATAAACAAGTGGTTCATGTGGTGCATCATGCACAAGTCTCGGATAACATTATAACGAATACAAATTTTATAAAATCGATTATTGGAATGAAAGATTATATCATATAGATCATACATAGAAATTTTTTGAAAAATTGAAAATTATTTGATATTTTATTGAGATTCATCTAAATTAACAGTATTTAATAAAACTCATAAACCGTTAATTTTGATGGATTTCAATAACATATCAAATTATTTTCAATTTTTCTAAAAATTTATATGGATGATCTATATGATATAATCTTTCAATCCAACGATCGATTTTGTAAAATTCGTATTCGTCATAACGTTATTCAAGCCTTGTGCATAATGCATCACATGAACCACATGTTCATGTTAGAAAAAGCCAGAATTACATGATTTTGCAAAGCCACCACCAGAGATGCCAAAGATGCAAGTAGTGTAATGTAGTTGGAATAGTTGGTGTGTTGACTTAAATGAGTTTTTTTTTTTTTTTTTTTTTGACAAGAGCTTTAAATTCTTTTCAATGTACACCGGCCATTAAATGTGTATGATTGAACATTTTGTTTTGACTTATTAAAACCTTCATCATCGCTCCTGGAGCCTTGGAACGCTTTCATAATTAATATCATGATTGTTACCACTCTATCTATCTTCTGTTTCTTTGAAGGAATTGCTATGCATTTGGATTATCTCTCACAATATTTCCCTCTAACTCTCTCATCCACCTATTATCTATAGTATTTCCCTCTTCTATTATTCATCTTTTCATCGTTTTAAGTATTTTGTTCGTTCTCAGTTGTTTGTTTTACGGCTATGTATAATTTTGATTATTAATATATATTTATGTAATATTGTAGTAAAAAAATTTAAAAAAAAATTTTAAAAATATTTTTTGAAATAAATTCAAAAACATCTTATAAATTAATATTTATTTTTATTTATTGATAGAGGACAAAACAAGTAGTAGACATGTTAAACTAAGGGTGTGTTTGTTTCAAGGTATGAAATTGCATTTCTTGGAATGATATTTCTAGGAATATTATTTCCAGGAATAACATTCCTACTCATGTGTTTGGTTAAAAAATTTAGATTTCCTGGGAATGTTTTTAAAATTTATATAAAATAAAAAATTGAAAAAATAAAAATGCAAATAAATGGGAGTGGTAGTGGGAAGTTATGAGAAGTTATAGGAAGTTGAGTTTTATTCCCATGAGAATGTTATATTCCCACCCTATTAGCATTGGAATAATAAGTGTAGAAGTTATGTGTAATTAACATTCCTGGGATTAAAAAATTCCTGGGAACAAATTTTCAAAACTTGAAACAAACATAGCAATGTTACATTTCAGATCTCATATTCCCAGGAATAACATTACAAACCTTGAAACAAACACACCCTAAGTCATTTATTTTAGAACGAAGAAAGTGTTTTATATTGATTTGGTAAATAAATCATACAGTAAAATTTATTGATTTTATCTCTCCCTGTAAAAAGATAACTAACTTAATGGAAATGGCGACCACCGCAATTCCTAGGTTAGTTAAGAAAAAACATAGTGTTACAAATCACTCTAACACTTTTTTTTAATATAATTTTCATTGGATAAATTTATGTGTGTCCAACCACTTTATGTAAGCTATTTTCAAAATGATAAGATCTATATAAATTTTATCCAATAAAAAGTGTAATTGTTAATATATAAGAAAAGAGTTATAGTTAGTTTACATGAAGTTATTATCAACAATTGGTCCAAATGCAGGGCTCACCCGAGACTAAGACCACCAAGACAATCGTCTTAGACCTCCAAAAATTAAAGATAAAAACTACTTAATAAAAAGGCTCATACTCTACAAATTTCAAAATTAATATTGCGTCAATAAAACTAAATCAATTGATTAAAATATCAAGAAAAATCACTATTTTTTCTAAAATACTATGTGTTATAAAAAGTTTCTTTTTTTTTCTTCATTATATATGCCTCATATTTAAAGCTGCCTCAGACCTTCATATATGTTAGGCTGTCTCTGTCCAAATGATAAGGAGTTTGATCTTTGACTTTTGTGTATAAAAAAATTCGATTGAAAGTGAAGAATCTATCTTATGTGTCCCACAAACTCCCCACAAAAATTAGTCATCTATAAACATCGATGAAAAACTTCGTAATGACACGTATCATATTATGTAACCAAAAACAGAAGTTAATTTACATGAAGGTAAACATGGGTGCATGCATGCATGCATTATAAAATACAATGCAAACAAAAAAAAATGAAACAAGCAATTAACAAAAATAAGTTTAGTGGTCCTTCCTACATCAAAAAGAGTGAGCTCAACAAATAAGATATAAGGATGTCATTGTGAATGAATTAGGAAGTGGACTAATATTCTACCATGGGGACAATATCTTTAATGTAAAAGTAATGATATTCTACCAAAAAAAAAAAGTAACGATATAGTAATATTGAACATTGTAAAAAATTGAACTCCACAAATTAATGATATCTCTAGTCAAATCTAAGATTAGTCTTTACATGAAGGTTGAACAAAGCTGTCTATTTCCATTGCATTTAACTTTTGGGCTAACTTGATTACGAAAGGTCATGTGGGAATTGTGGGTCTTTGATTGGCATAAACTCAACCACCATAGCCTTTATTTCTGTGCCACCATGACTATAGACCTATATTTCCGGTTTGAATTTCCAACGGCATCAACATGTTTTGTAAGCACATTTTTATAGTAGGATTGTAGGAGTAATTTCATTCACTAGTTCAACTCGTTCATAGTATTTTATTTTACAAGTTCTGAAGTCGTTTGATTGTTTGATGTGAAATGTCTCCTTAATTAAAATTATATTCCTTTTTTTAGACAAGATTAGTAAGATATTATTGAGAGTTTAGCTCGGTTAGTAGAAATTTTTTAGAGAAGTGTATTTAATTTAAAAAAAGACAAAAATATCATTGTACTAAAAATTGATTTAGTTTTTATTTGAATGTTGGTACTAAGTTGAAAGAAAATGACAAATTTGGAAATAATGTAATGTTGGGTTTTCTCTCCTCTTTCTTAGAGATAAAAAAAAAGACGAGGTTCAGACTTTTTCTTTCTCTCTTCTTATTTTCTTTTCATCGTCAATCAAGAGAAATTGATAGTTTCAATTCAACTTCTCTCCTTAGCCTCTCTCGCCTCTTTTTCTGCTATTCCAATCACAACAGGTTACTTGACAAAAAGGAAAAGTCTCACATTAAATAGAGGAATTGAGATTAAATAACATATAAGTGATTCATTGCTTTAAATTTTTTGGTGAAGATATGATGACCAACTTCGTAAAAAAAAAACTCAATTGATATGTGATGTTTTTAGGCATTATTTCAATGTTTGTTGATATTATATGAATTATAGTTGACATAGAGATGAATTAAATAAATTAACGATTGGGTCCATAAATTCTATATCAATTGATAGAAATATCGAAATTGCTAGTGTCGGACGCCGTGACCGAGGTTCAATCCCCGATCTCTTCACTTTGTGTGTGTGTGAGAGTTTCTAATGATTTGTCATTTTATCTATGTACCAAAATAAAATTAATGATTGGTAAATAAATAAAATAATAATATGTGTTGTTTCAGACGTGCTGCGGTGAAATGATCTTTGTGAAAATTCAAACAATCTGATCCAAGAGTTAAGGGCAGGAAGTTCTTATATATTCTACTCGCATTAGGCTCTAACCAATTGGCATTGAGTTTCCCTTCTACTCTTTTGAACCAAACATTAGCGTATTTTTGTAAATAAGTTTAGATTGATACTCTTTTTTGTATGTTTTTTGAACCGGCCGGTTTATTTGCAGGCAAATTTTTTTAATTTTTTTTTACGCTTAATTTTTTTTTTACGCTTTATTTCTTTTTTGTTACATTAAACAACACATACAAAACGGATGAAATTGTTTTGAAACGAAACAAATTTCACTTGATATCCAAAGCACAACAAAAGTAACATTGGATAGGGCAAAAATAATAACAATATAAATGAAACAAATGCTTGCTCAAAATTATTAACTCATTTGAATATTCCAAGAAGAAAGTAACAATTTCATCCCATGAACTGAAATTTATAGATCAATCACCGAAAAGGTCTAACTTTGGCTAACAAAATCAATATTAGGCATGTTTGAAAGAAGAAAAAAAAAATCAGTGAGATGAAAGAAAGAAAGAGAAGAAGAAAGAAAAGAAAGAACAAAGATCTGGCTAAATAGTGAGGAGAAAAGAATCAAAGAAAAGAGAGAAAAAAGAAAGAAAAAAGCCTAACAGAAGGATGAAGAGAGAAGATAGAGCGGCTGTGCAAGTAGGTTGTGTAATAGGAGTAATGAAATTTCAATTTTAGGGTTATAACTTTTATTTGGGCTTTTGGGTCAACAAAATTAGGTAAATTAATAGCCCAAAGTATTATAAAAAGACTACTTTTCTTTTAAATCAAATAAAAAAAATCAAGTATATTTTACATACAATTTTTTTTTTTTTTTGGGTAAGATATACAATTATTATTTATTCTTTTAAAACCTATAAACATAATTTATTTGTATATGACATTCTTTATATAAAAATTTATTTATTATTATTAGTAGTATATGTCATTGTTTTATAGAATTTATGGCATTCTTTTTATGAAATTTTCAAATTTTCATATTTTTTATACTTTTTTAAAGACTGAATTATCCAGTTCAACCGGTTTAATAACTATATAGTCTTATCATAGAGACCGGTTCATTCCATCGGTTTAATCCGGTTTGTCATGCGGTTCGACCAGTGACTCAGTGGTTCGACCAGTGAACCAGTGACCCAGTTCCCTCGCTGGTTCGATGACCGGTCTGGTTTTTAAAACACTGGTTATTTCCACTATTTTAACGTTTTTTTGGTTGATTACACTATTTTAACGTTATTTTCACAAATATGGACAAATTACGATTCGATTCCTCACAAATATGTACATATTATGATTTGATCTGGTGGTGATTGACGCTGAATTTGATAGGGAGGATCACGATTCGATCCCCCACAAGTGCGATCAGGAGAGACTGAAACCACTTTATGTCAGAACTGATATCTGAACCAAATTAGACGGAAAGTTAATAGAAAGTGAGTGGAAAGAAAAAGATATACTTAGTAAATGACATAACTACCCTCGTAAAAAAATAGATATTACTTATGCATTTATTTGTATTATTATTTAAAATTCTAAATAAGATATTAATATATTATTGACTGATATCATTTTATATCAACAACTTACGAATGACTTTTTTGACAAATAAAAATAAAAACGTAATTATGTGGTATCAAGCAACAATACTTGGCATATGTGGGTAGTGGTACTAGACTAAGATTCAGATGATACTTAATTATACTTGTGCGCAAATGATATTAAATTTTTTAAAAAAAAATACTTGAAACAATTGAAAGGGTATTTGTGGAGTATATTGAATAATTTTTTTAGATTTCTACGATGATGAAATCCACTTCTCTTGATGATCCAAACTCAACATTCACCTATAGCTTGAGAAGAAGTTGGACCGAGTTAGTCTTTACAAGACATAAGGGTGATTTGGATAAATAAAATATTCAAAATCTAAGTTTAAAATGTCATATTCTCATTTTTAAATTTGAAACTGACGTTTTTGAAAATTTGATATTAGGTTAGTCTAACTACTTAAAATATATTTCATATTATCATCTTTAAATAAGTAACGTGAAATGTCTCCCTTTTTCAAAAACTTGAACCCCTTGGATATATACACTACATTCTAAGAGAAGAATTATGTTTTGGGTCAATCTCTAATTGGTATTTAATCAACCGTCTCATTCTTTGACATTGTATATTCATCATTTATCTATTTGACATTGTGTAAAATCACACTCTTTTTTCGATTCTACATTCTACTATTTTATTAAGGTCTTTACCGTAAAAAAAAAATTAAAAAATTATTAAGGTCCTTGTTCTTCACTCTTTGTATAATGAGAATGAATTCTCTCAAGTGGGAAAAAAATTGAGGAAATAATGTAGAATATGGGATATTGGATCATAAATATAAAATAATAATTAAATTTAAAAGAAATTGAGAGAAGTTGATTGATGGTTGAAATGTAAAAATTGAGGAAAAAATTTTGAGCGGATCAATTCTCTTGTATACCACATGAAACAACACTCAAAACAAAGATAAAATCGCTTTTTTTTTCTCAAAGTTTTTTATAGATTTTTTATGGGAATACGTAAAGTCAGTGCATTGAAAATTATATTGTTTAATTTTTTGAATAAAAATTTTCTTTAAATGGAATGCTTAAAGAGTGCTCCGAGAGCGCTCGTTAGCAAGACCTTTTTTTTTAAGGTAAACCAAATGTATCCTCCGCGTGCAACTGCAAAGACTAACCCACTTCTAGGTAACTGAGATTCATTTAAGAGTTTAACCTCTGTGAAAACATTTTGTGTTGGGGGACTGCTGCCAATACTCGAACAATAATATGATGAAGACGAACATGATGATGATGCACATAAATTCCAAAGCGTGTGTGGAAACACTAAACTTTAGGTTCAATTCGCCCCCATAAGTTTATGTAAACCGGATGCAAATGAGCAAATTCCCTTCAGGATACTTTGGAAACCTTGACATGGATTGCACATACATATCAAACATATCGATCAATGATATTTTACGGAATAAAGTTCCCTCAAATACTCTCGTGCACTAGAAAAATGAATAAATGATTTAAGAATATATATATATATATATATATATATATATATGGGGGCTGCTAATTTAGACCCAGTTGGGTCTAAATTAGCAAGGTGCACCTTTTGAGTTGGACAAAAATACCCTTTCTTTTTTAAAAAAAAAAAAAAAAAAAACATATTGGCGCTGATCCAGTGTCGCGTGCCTACCGCAGGACCACCGTTACAGACCGTTGATTTCCATCAGACGGCCAACACATGATCTCATCATGGCTGTCGGATCAATCAGACAGTCCAGATCATCCATCTCCATGATAAGCCAGCGCGTGTACCACACTAGATCTGCGCCTGGAGAGAGAAAATTTCATTTTAAAAAAGCAGGACACGTGTCAACTGCTGGGTGGTTGGCGTGTTTTTTTTTTCATTTAATACTTTAAACTCAATTATTTCGTTGTAAATTAATTTTTTATTTTTTTATTTTTATACCAAAATTCATAATTTTTTTTTGTCTACAAATAGAGACTTGGTTCGTTTGATTTGGACACAAAAAAAAAAACTCAATTTTTCACTACCTTTAATTATCTTTATATAATACTGTGAAACCATTTAGCTGGTAGAATTGTTTCACAGTATAACTCTCTGAAACCATTTTACTGGTAGAATGGTTTCAGTGAGTAATTTCTTAATTGTTTGCTTCTGAAACCATTCTGAAACCATTTAGCTGGTACAATGGTTTCAGAGCGTTGTACTTTGAAACCATTTCACTGATAGAATGGTTTCAGGGGAGTTGATTTTTAATTGTTTGCTTCTGAAACCATTTTACTGCTAGAATGGTTTCACAGTATAACTCTCTGAAACCATTCTTCCAGCTAAATGGTTTCAGAAGCAAACAATAGTTTTTAATTACCGTTTTATCTCATTTAATTAACGAAAAATAGTTTCAGGTCTCAAAAAATTTCATAAAATATACCAAAAGTTCCAGAATATTATCTAATATTTTATTAGAAACAAATAAAAAAACAATTGGTTTCAGAGTACAAATCTATGAAATTATTATTATTATTTGTTAAATGGTTTTAAATAATCAGCGGAATTTGTGAAAATAATTTCATGACTTGAACTAGGGAGAGTGAGGTACACAAGAGGGTTCTAAATAATTCATAGTACTTTACATAAAATTTTGGAAATTTTTTATGGAATTATAATATTTTTAATTACCTTTTTAGTCATTTAATTAACTAAAAATAGTTTCGGGTCTCCAAAAATTTCATACAATATATCAAAATTTCCAGAATATTATCTATTATTTTATTATAAAAAAAAAAAAAATAGAGCCTCCCTGAGGCCGCACGCGCCCCCACGCGCCGCCGGTGAGAGTGGGCGTGGGCGACGCGCACTGTTCATCGTCCCTCCCACCCGTTTTATGCAGAAACGGGTCGTGCGACCCGGTATTTTGACCCGGTTCGATCTCCCTCAATACTCAACGAAACTCGACGTTCCTTATATGGATTTTGATCGTTTTTCAATTTTACAAAGGTTTCCGGTATTAGTTTTTGAAATCGGTGTTTGATTCGCACGTAAAATGAGGTCGAAATTTGGAAGAAATTTAAAAAATGTTATGGTTGTTGTTGTTGCATGGGAGGCGCGAGAAGTCATGGGGGCGCGCGTTCTGATGATGCAAATTACATATATGCCCCAGTTGCTCTATTATTTCAAAAAAAAAAAAAAGGGTATTTTTGTCCAACTCAAAAGGTGCACCTTGCTAACTTAGACCTAACTAGGGTCTAAGTTAGAAAACCTTGTTTAATTTTTTGAATAAAAATTTTCTTTAAATGGAATGCTTAAAGAGTGCTCCGAGAGCACTCGTTAGCAAGACCTTTTTTTTTAAGGTAAACCAAATGTATCCTCCACGTGCAACTGCAAAGACTAACCCACTTCTAGGTAACTGAGATTCATTTAAGAGTTTAACCTCTGTGAAAACATTTTGTGTTGGGGGACTGCTGCCAATACTCGAACAATAATATGATGAAGACGAACATGATGATGATGCACATAAATTCCAAAGCGTGTGTGGAAACACTAAACTTTAGGTTCGATTCGCCCCCATAAGTTTATGTAAACCGGATGCAAATGAGCAAATTCCCTTCAGGATACTTTGGAAACCTTGACATGGATTGCACATACATATCAAACATATCGATCAATGATATTTTACGGAATAAAGTTTCCTCAAATACTCTCGTGCACTAGAAAAATGAATAAATGATTTAAGAATATATATATATATATATATATATATATATATATATATATATATATATATATATATATATATATATATATATATATATATATATATATAGAGGAGGGTTATTTTGACTCAAAGAGTAACTCTTTTGAGTTACTCCACATCCTAACCCTTTATTTTGTTTTAATCTAATGGACCAATATTAATCATCATTATTAATCATGTGACCTCATGTTTCTTAACTATTCTCACAATATTTATGGATTCCTTTAATTACTCTATATTTACATTTCCTTTTATTCTATCAAAAGTATTATTTATTTAATTTTTAAAGTCACTAGGTTTGGTCTATTGATGATGTATTTGGGTAGTACGTTATAGATCATGGGTTCGATCCACGGTCATCGTAAACAAAAAAAAAGTCTTTCTTTTTTTGAAAAAAATAAATCATTATTTTCTTTTCCATTGATTATCATAAAATCATTCACCATTTCTTCTTATTTATCAACCAAAAAAACCAAAAGAAATTAATGATTGCCATACGTCCTAGTGTAAGATCAAAGTAATTTTTTTTTTATGCAAGAGATCAAGATCAAAGTAAATTGGAAGAGGAAAATATCCGATTTATAAAAAAAAAATAAGAAGAAAAAAATGTGGGAAAAAACAGCACCATTTCTTTCTGTTTTTGTTTTTACCAATAATTAATTTTGGATTCTTGTATTAATATTTTAGGAAAAAATGAATATACATAAAGTGATAAATGGAAACCATAAATTGAAATAAATTAAGAAACATGAGGTCACATAATTACTAATGATGATTAATATTGGTCCATTAGATTAAAACAAAATAAAGGGTTAGGATGTGGAGTAACTCTTTTGAGTTACTCTTGGAGTCAATATAACCCTCCTCATATATATATATATATATATATATATATATATATATATATATATATATATATATTGGTAGAATTTTGACTAATAAAACTCATGATTTTCTGACGTGTGTTTTTTACCTCCTAAGTGTCTTTATTTATAGAGAAACTTATGTCAAATGATGAAGGGACACAACCTTTGAAAGACTTTCAAAAATGTAAATTTGAATTTCAAATTAAACATTGCAACCTTTCAAATATATTTTGGAAAATCTCCAACAACCTATCCCAACAAATATTTTTTCATACGCATTAGCTAGGGGTCGAATCCAAACTTAAATGATTAAGAGATCCAAGCACCTACCACTTATGTCAATTGCTATAGAAAATCGATTTAAGAATGGAGAATTAAATGGTAAAACGTAAAAGGAAACAGATGAAATGAAGAGAATCAAATCACAAAATGAAAAATACAAGAGAAACAAAAATTAGAAGGGAGTAAATGTGCGACATAAATATTTTCAGCAAATCATGATATGTGCTTTTTTAGACTTGACCCAATCTTTTATAAAAGGAAAATGCTCGTCGGTGGGACACTAGTTAAATATACTAATATAAAAGTTTTATCTTGAAATTTATGTATTTAATACATTAAAACATAAAAAAGTTATCTTTTTACCTTTTAGTATTAACTTTATCATTAATTTACTTTTTTAGTATGCTTAATAAGTGCCATAGTACACCGTTTAGCAAGAGGCTTTATAAAAACATAAAAAATGTGAGATAGCGTAAGGAACCTGACCGCCGGTCACTAGCTGCACGGAAATGGATTCTATGCAGTTGAATTTTCCGTGCAGTCACTATATAGCCGTCCGATCGTGATCGGACGGTTTAAACAAATGCAGTCAATTAATACCAATTTTAAATCATGGTCGTCTGATCTTGATCGGACGGCTATAATAGCGTGAATGCACGACTGCACCAACAACCTGACTGCACGAAATTCGGATCCCTAGTTGCACACATTTGTAGTATGAGAATTCACAATTTTTTGATCGAAATTGTGAATTTATTTTTTTTAAAAAAGCATGATTTTGAATTTCTTTAAGAAAATGTTAGTGACAAGTACTACCTCCGTTCCTTAATATAAGACCATCTCCAATGGTGGGTACTTATTTTTTTAAGTACTAGTACCTATTATGTACCCACATTGAGCAAAACACAAAGAGTACTTAATAGGTACTGGTTCTACAATAAGAAGTGGTACATATTTTGTTTTTGTTGATCCCATTTATAATTATGTATATTGGTGGAATGTGTTATTGGTGGAACCCATTTAAAACTTTTTAAGAGATATTGGGTTGAAGGAATTGAGTATTTATTAGGTACTATTATTAAAAAATTATAAATGAGTGATGTGTACACGTGATGTCCAATTAAGTACTCAAAAATGAATATCTTCATCGTGGATGCTCTAAGTCCCATTTGCAATTTTTCATGCTTATTAAGAAAAGTCGGTAGTGTAATAAATGTATATTTTTTGGGCATTACAATTACTATATTGTCTTTTGTGAAAAGATGTATTTGTAGTTAACTTTACGTATTTCAATGCAAAATAGGGTTATGTTTGAAAACGTAATAATAAATGTGTCTAGGGAATTGAAAAATGACTTATATTTAGGGACAAATTTTTTCTTTAAAGGGTGCTTATAATTATAGACGAAGGAAGTAACATGTATACGTAGGTACCTTAATATTATTTTGAAATTTGTGCATTATACATTTTAAATATTAAATTCTTTTATATTATTAAATGCAAATTTATAATTTTATATACGTTAACACGTGTCTTTAAAACACCTGTTAACATGACCATTTCTTTAAATATTAAAATTAACAATTAACAATCTTAAGTTTTTGTTCATCGACGATCACACAAACCTTAACCGTGTAAATGTATGAAGTCAATAATGACACAAATTTGAATACGAGTATATGAACGAATATTTAACCACTCCAAAAAAAAAATTAGAGTTTTCAAACTACAAATGATCCAACTTTTTTATTCTTGTCTAGTAAAATAACGACTAAAATTTCATTTTTTTTTAAGTGAACAAATACAATTTTTAGAGTTGAGATCCTCTCCATTTCTTATGTTTTCCATTTCTTCCATTACCAAAGTTTTTAAATATTTTGGGATGTATAAATGACATTTGGACCCACTTAATATCACATTTTTACATTTATATTACCAAAAAATGGAGAGATTCTAACTCCAATTTTTAAAATTCAAACTCCAATTATACATATAGATTAATTATTAGATGCAATATCTTTGCAGATGAGCTGTGCTCATGGACAAATGATCCAATCCCTTGATTAAACCTTTAATCCAATAGACAATAGTTATTACTGCCAAATTAAAAATCCTTTGCTCCAATCATTTAGAATCCCAAGACCAGTAACATTAAGAAATCTGATCTGATTTCATTTCATGGAAGAAGAACCATTAATCTGTCCACATGAGCTTAGTTCAATTGGTAAAGCACATCACATATTATATGCGGAGATCGGAGTTCGAACACCAGACATCCCACTTATCCACCTTAAGATGGATTTTCTAGCCATTAGACAAACTAGAAAAAACCACTGATCTCCATGGATCAAATCTGAACCCTAACAATGTGTAAAGTACTCTATCATTATAACTTGGTTTACTTTTTCATATACCCCCTCACAAAAAGTAATCAAAAAGTCACATATCAAATTTCACCGTCATTCACAGGCTTTATAGAGATATAGAGATAATACAGTTCAAACAAAAAACAGATCAATGACAGTGCAAAGAGTCAACCGACCCTTTTTGGATCTATCTATTTGTAAGGCTTCAATGAGTCCACATGTTTACGTTTTATCTTCAACCTCTTTCTTTCTCTCTCTCCAAAATAGTATAACCATTTCTTTGTCCTAAACAAATCCAAACCCTTTTCTCTAAATAATAAAAAAAAGTACTTTTTCTTTTTTTCCTTTGAAAAACACCATATAACAGTAGTCAAGCATCAAAGCATGCAAGAAATGATAAAAAAACACTTCTAGGGTTCTTATTTCTTTTTCTTATATAACCCAAAATTTCACTAGATTCATTATTTCAAGCCAACCCTGAAGTTCTTCTGAGTGTCACAGTGTTACTCTCTCAAAAGGGTCACTAAAGAGAGAGAGACTGAGAACGAAGAGCAAAAAAAAACTTGCCTTTTTTCTCTTTCTTTCTCTCCAAAAAAAAAAATTGTCATAAAAAAAGACAGCATTTTTTTCTCTCCTTTGTTAGAGAGAAACTTTTGAGACATTGGAGTTTCACATTTCACCCTTTGTCTCCACAATCTCCCTGTCTTTTCATTTTTTTTGCTACAAAGTTCAGTACTTTTTGATGATTCAATGATACCCTTTTGGTGAATAATAAGAAAGAGAGAGAAAGAAAGAGATTAAGGGGTTGAAAAAGTTTTGAACTTTTTGACTTTTGGTGATTTTTTATTGAAGAAACAAAAAAGGGGGTGATTTGATGAGTTTTGGGGGTTTTGTAGAAAACAATTCAGGTGGTGGTGGTGGAGGTGTGAGAAACAACAACATAGGAGAAATTTCTTACAGCAACGAAAGAATGCCATTTGGTTCTTTCTCTCAACCTCGTCTTGTTACAACTCCTGCTTTGGCTAAATCTATGTTCAACTCTCCTGGATTATCACTTGCACTTGTGAGTTAGATCCTCTTGTTTTGTTTTTGTGTTCTTAGTATCCTTAAAATTTTGTTAGTACTTTTGTTGTGTTTTTTTTTTTTATGACCCTTTTGATTTGTTTGATGAAAAAATATGTAGCAAACGAATATTGATGGACAAGAAGATGTGAATAGATCAATGCATGAAAATTTTGAGCAAAATGGTTTGAGAAGAAGTAGAGAAGAAGAACAAAGTAGATCTGGTAGTGATAACTTGGATGGTGTTTCTGGTGATGAACAAGATGCTGATGATAAACCACCTAGGAAAAAGAGATATCACCGACACACTCCTCAACAGATTCAAGAGCTTGAAGCGTATTTTTCTTCTTCCACTTTTTGTGTTTTTGTTTTTTTTTTAAGGTTTATTTAGATTTTACTAATGATGTTTTTCTTTTCTGTTCTTTTTCAAATGATGTTTTAGTTTGTTTAAGGAGTGTCCTCACCCAGATGAGAAGCAAAGATTGGAACTTAGCAAAAGACTTTGTTTGGAAACTAGACAGGTTAAGTTTTGGTTCCAAAATCGAAGAACACAAATGAAGGTATGTGACAACAAAAGTCATTTTCATTTTTCACATGTTTTTTTTGACATGGTTATATTTGTTATATTTCTTTTTGAGGTTTTTGTTGTTTTAAGCTTTTTTTGTTACTAACTTTTTGTTTGTACAATTGTACTATAGACTCAATTGGAAAGGCATGAGAACAATTTGCTTAGGCAAGAGAATGATAAGCTAAGAGCTGAAAATATGTCTATAAGGGATGCAATGAGGAATCCTATATGTTCAAATTGCGGTGGTCCGGCTATGATCGGTGAAATTTCACTTGAGGAACAACATCTTCGAATCGAGAATGCAAGGTTGAAGGATGAGCTAGATAGAGTTTGTGCACTTGCTGGAAAGTTTTTAGGCCGTCCAATTTCTTCATTACCGAACTCGAGTTTAGAGCTTGGTGTTGGTGGAAATAACAACAATGGTTTTAATGTGATGAACAATGTTTCATCAACATTACCTGATTTTAGTGCTGGAATGTCTAATAATCCGTTGGCCATTGTGTCTCCTTCGACTAGACAAACCCCTTTGGTCGGTGGATTTGATAGATCGGTCGAAAGGTCTATGTTTCTTGAACTTGCTTTGACTGCTATGGATGAGTTGGTTAAGATGGCACAAACTAGTGAGCCTCTCTGGATTAGGAGTATAGAAGGGGGAAGGGAAATTTTGAACCATGAGGAATATATGAGAACTTTCACTCCTTGCATTGGTTTGAAGCCCAATGGTTTTGTCTCCGAGGCCTCTAGAGAGACCGGTACGGTCATTATCAATAGCTTGGCCCTTGTCGAGACTCTTATGGACTCGGTGAGTTTCGAAATTTGCAATTCACTTTTCTCAAGTGGTTAAATTAATTAATGTCATCGATGTAGCCTCAATTGGTCACACAAATATAAAAAACTTCGATATTGTGGTCCTGATTGCGGTCACAGAACTTTTTCTTGAACATTGTGGTGTGTATAAAAATTTGCAAATTGTTTTAGTTTTTGATGAGTATGATGGTTTTACATTTGCTTACCTTTTATCTTGAAGTACTTTTCTTATTCTATTCTTAGTAGAACTAAAATTATGTAGCTGACTTTAGTTCTTTTGTTTCGACAGAATCGATGGATAGAGATGTTTCCTTGCATCATTGCAAGAGGCTCAACAAATGAAGTGATAGCAAATGGAATACATGGAACTAGAAATGGTGCACTTCAACTAGTAAGTCAAAGTTGTCATGTATTTTACCGTTTTGCGTAATATCAGCTAGTGTAGCGGAATTTGAACAAACTACTATTTCACACAATCCACAATCCACAATCGACAACACTGATATTTTTATACATTAGCTCTAGCCTATGAAGCCTGGACTCGGACACGGACACACCCTATTTTTGCCGTGTCATAGCTTCACAGGCTCTAGCAAAATGGTTATAGTTTTGATGTTTTTGACCGTGTGAATAAAATTTGTGTTTTCAGATGCAAGCTGAACTTCATGTACTATCGCCTTTAGTTCCGGTTCGCGAGGTAAATTTCCTTAGGTTTTGCAAGCAGCATGCAGAAGGGGTTTGGGCTGTGGTTGATGTGTCCATAGATAGCATAAGAGAAACTTCTGGAGCTACAAGTTTTATGAACTGTAGGAAGCTTCCTTCTGGTTGTGTTGTGCAAGATATGCCCAATGGTTATTCCAAGGTAATTAATTACTCCCTCAGTCCGAAATCTTTAGTCTTTTTACCATTTTAGTTTTGTCCCAAAACTTTAGTCCTTTGAAAAAATCAATGCACTTTTAGTGATACTTTACCATTTGTACCCTTACTAAAGTTAAAATATTAATTAAATATATTTTCTCTTTCTTAATAAAGTAAGGCTAAAAATGACTTTACTTATTGTTTTTTATCATTTCTTAATCTCCGTGTAAAACTCCAAAAGGACTAAAGTTTTGGGACGGAGGGGTTAAATTTCAAAAATGTTCTTTTTCTTGTTATTAGTGTGTTTTTGATGGTTTTTATAATCCCTACATTTCATGTTTTTTAGTTTCCACATCTTTTTGTGGATAGTAAAAAATGATTTTTACATTCCTCCATACGTTGTGTTCTGGACTTATTTTATTTTGGGGGGAGTTAGAGTTAATATTTACCATGCAACTATACTATAGTATATATCACTTACTTTCATGTCTTCCTTAAATTTATTTTAATTTGCCAAGTGGATTTTTTTTTTTATTCTAAAATCCACTATGATTATAGTCTTCACTCCTCAATAAAGTATAAACATGAAGGTAACCTCACAATTTAGATCTGCTATGAGACTAATCTAAGTCGACTATGTTCAAATAGTTAATTTAGTCATCGAATATGTCTTCCATTATAAAAATTGTTGTAACACATTTGCTAACTAAAATGGCTCTTTTAATTATAGTGCCATTAATAATAGGATTATAGGAATAGGATCAAGAGAGTGTACTTGAAAATAATCAATAATCAAGTGAAGTGAAGCAAAACACAAGGGCAAGGAATCAAGGGGATTTTGCTTTTCAAAGCAATTAATTAATTAAATAAGCTCATTGTTCAAAGTAACTTAGCTAGTCTAGTGACTATTCTGTCAATGATAATTCCCATACTATAAAATAATATTTTTCCCCTTTTCAAAGAATTTAGACAATTGCATTGCACCTGAGTAGGATGCTTCTCATTTGTCTCAATTAACAATAACAAATCCCAATCTTAATATTTTCAACAATTAATCATTAAATAATAGTACCCCCCCATGTGATTAATCCATTATTTTAACCATAGAAGCCTCTATGACTTGAATTTCTGTACCTTGAACATATTAACTAAATTAGCAATTTTTTCCTTGTAATCTTGTACATGCATTTTGATTCTATAAATAAATAATATATATGAGTTTCTATTCCAATCTTTTATTCTATATAAATATAGATTAATTCCATGCAAACATTATTTAAGTCACGAGATTTGGATTTAGCATAGTTCTTGGCCTATTATCTCTAATGTGTTTGTTGTATATATAAAATAGTATACTCATTTGAGTCAAACATAAGAGAGACTGGCTATTTTGTCTTTTTCTTATGAGTATTTGTTTAAGGTGTTTTAAATTGGTAAATCTTGATTCTCACATTTTCCATTGCTCCTACAAATCTTGCTTGACTTTATCAATAGTACCCTATTTTATGTACATGGTCCATGAGAGATACTTCTTGTCCTTTCTATTGGGATGATCAATCTCTCATCACTCATCATATAAATTATCATATTACTATAGTTAGTAGTATATGGAAACTTAAATATGGAAACAAACATTATTCAAATTAAAACTTAAATAAAATGTTATGTTAAGTTGTATATGAAAAATATGATTTCTATTTAATATATTAGAAAAATTAAAATTTATCAAGTTATATTTGAAATATATGATTTGCATAATAAAAATTAATTAAGGTGCAAGTGTGACTTCATAGCTTTATATTATTTTGTGATCTATGTTGCTCCCTCTTTGGTCCTTAATATAAGAGAAAACTTTTTTGATACTCAGTAACTAATGTATCTGGCCTATATATAGGTCAGATTTGCTTCATGTGGTCCTTAATATAAGAGAACTTTTTTGATACTGAATAAATAATGTAGCTGACTTGTATATAGGCCAAATACATTAGTTACTCAATGTATCTAAAAAGTAAGTTTTCTCTTATATTAAAGACTTCAGGTAGTAGTTAATAAAAATTAGTTAAGGTGAAAGTGTGACTTCATAGCTTTATATTTTTTTATGATCTATGTTAGTGCTATGTGACTATTTTTCATGTACATTTTTCTTCTATATATAAGTAGTAATTTTGCATTGATGAATTTACAGGTGACATGGGTGGAACATGCAGAGTATGAGGAAAATCAAGTACACCAGCTGTACAGACCATTGTTGAGCTCAGGTATGGGATTTGGCGCGGCACGTTGGGTCGCTACCCTACAACGCCAGTGTGAGTGCCTTGCCATATTAATGTCTTCCGCTGCACCTTCTCGAGACCACTCCGGTACTGCTCATAACAACTTTGCTACACATAAATATATTTTTTTTATGCTTGATTAGCACTAAATTGTAGCAAATTGGTTTTTTATGACTGTCTGGCAGCAATAACAGCGGGCGGAAGGCGAAGCATGCTCAAGCTAGCACAACGTATGACGAACAACTTCTGTGCAGGGGTATGTGCCTCAACAGTCCACAAGTGGAACAAGCTTAGCCCTGGAAATGTGGACGAAGACGTGAGGGTGATGACACGGAAGAGCGTTGACGATCCTGGCGAGCCACCGGGGATTGTGTTGAGCGCAGCCACGTCGGTTTGGCTCCCCGTTTCGCCTCAAAGACTATTCGATTTTCTGCGTGACGAGAGGCTCCGTAGTGAATGGGATATACTATCTAACGGTGGTCCCATGCAAGAGATGGCTCATATTGCCAAAGGACAAGATCATGGAAACTGTGTTTCTCTTCTTCGTGCTAGTGTAAGTTTCTTTCTCTTTCTCTTTTTATATATCATCAACATATATATGAAATAATGATAATAATAATAATAATGCTCTTCTCTTTAATAAATATTTATATAAGACACATTTTTTACTCAATGTTTATGTTTATACAACACATTAGGACTTAATAAAAAAATGGATTATTTTTTTTATTAATTAAAATTTTTATTTATTAAAATTTAAGTAGATTCTTGTTAATCATGATGATATTCACATAAATGTTTTAGAGAAAAAATAATATACAATGATTTAAAGTTTTACACTGTCAATCAATTACAACCGTATTTTTTTGCTATGTCACCCAACTTTAACTCCATTTTTTTATATGACATGAAAAGTCAAACTCTTCTTATTATAAAACTCAATGTTTTAAGTGTACTTGTTGAAAGAGTGTAAAATAGTTCACAAATATTCATAAGAGGTCTCTTTATTTAAATTTAAGTTAAATATTTAAGAGCTTTAAAATTATAAAAAATAATTAAAGACTGTAAAATTAGAAAATTGTGTACTTTTCAAAATGAAGTTGTATGGTCCTTTTTAGTACTGTTAGTGCAACTATGCAAGTTGTGACAACGTTGAAATATGACAACTTTTTATGTATGGGACTTGCAAGTTGTTACAAAGTTGAAATGTCAATGAAACACTTGTTTGTCGTTAGTGTTTGTATTTTGAGAGGTTGAAAAGTTGAGAAGGACAAGGAAAGAAATTTCTAAGGAACAACGAGCACAAACTTTGATGATGAAATCAATAAGATAAGCTTTTTTATATGCATTACAAGTCAAAATACAGGACCCTTGTCACTTTACTAGTTTCTATTTCATGGTCCCTACATACATATACATTGCATTGTTTAATCAAATCACTTCTTTTATCTCTATTTTTTAAATAATTTTTTATACTATAATTGATAATCTTATTTTAAGAAAAAGTTGTACTGTAGTAGTATCTTGGTTTGACTTAGCTCATCACATGGTAGGATTTAGTTGATTTAGTTTCAAGAAAATGACAATTCATAATTTATCTTACCATAATAATATTTTTTTTTGTATTTTGCATTAATGTGTTTTTTTTTTATTAATATTCTTTTAGTCGTAGCCTATGTTTGGTATCACTGAGGATCTATCAAAATCACCGTGTTCTATAATTTTTCAAAAGTTACGTTCCGTGGTTTTTACAAAATTATGTAAATTATCATGAGTCTGGTATAGTTTCAGCGATGCCAAACGTATACATAGTTTAACTAGTAAAATAGATATTATCAAGTTGAACCATTCACCTGAATTTATTTGGAATTTTATTGTGTATGAATTTCAATACCAGTATTTATCACTTCATGTACGACTTAAAATTTGTTAATTTATGTTTTTTATTTATTTTGTAGGCGATGAATTCGAACCAGAGTAGCATGTTGATACTACAAGAAACATGCATAGACGAGGCAGGGTCGCTTGTAGTCTACGCACCAGTCGATATTCCAGCCATGCATGTTGTGATGAATGGTGGCGATTCAGCTTACGTGGCATTACTACCATCTGGGTTTGCCGTTGTCCCCGATGGACCTGGATCCCGTGGTTCCGAGAATGGGGACGCCACTGCAAACGGAGGTGAGGCACGAGTCAGCGGTTCGCTTTTAACCGTAGCGTTTCAAATCCTTGTGAATAGTCTTCCAACAGCAAAACTCACTGTCGAGTCAGTTGAAACGGTTAACAATCTCATTTCTTGCACCGTTCAGAAAATCAAAGCTGCACTTCAATGTGAAAGTTAAGAGTCACGTGTGTTCATCACGTGACATTATTTCACTTTTTTTGTTATTATTATTATTATTAAAAATATTTTGTAGTGAAAAAACTTGTAATTGGTGGCGCGTGCGCGCGTTATTGGGGTGTGTTTGAGTCAAGAACGAACCATTCATGGGAAAAAAGTTCCTTGCATGGTGGTAAGGGTATCTAGAATTGTCGGATCGGGTCGGGTTAGGTTCCTTAACACAAGGCAAGGATTGTGGTTCGGGTATTGACTCATGTTTGTTCTTCCCCTAGTCTGAAAAACATGAAAAGGAATAGTGGAATGAGAAAGTTTTATTGTTATTATTATTACAATTAATAAGGTTTTGTTAGTAGGTTTTTGTTGATAATACTAATATTTATCTAATTGTTATATTTATATTTAAATTAATTTAAATTTTAGCTTGCACGTTTATGTGTAGATATCTGCCATTTTTTAAAATTTAAGTTTTATTTGTTAATTTTTTTAATAGAATTATCTTTAGGAGATTTTTTTTTATTGTCAAGTAGCATTTTTGAAGTTACCTATTAAAATTTTATTTATTTATCAATAGGAGGTTTTAAAAAAATGAGAAATAAGATGATGCTATTTTTTATAGAATGATTATTTTTTTTTACGCTTAAAACTAATTTTCAAATAAATGATTTTAATTATGGTAAGGCGAGTTATTTTGTCATATTTTAAAAATTTATGGTTTATTAACAATTTTTTTTTATAATTTAATTAAGAGTACCTGAATAATATTAAAGATTGAGTAGATATTCTATTAAGTTGACGCTCCTAAACACTTTCATCTTATGCTTCTCATAATCATATAGAACACCTTTTATAACTTAATATAAATGAGAAATTAGTCTTTGCAATTGTTTTTCTTTCGGTTGTATCTTATAGTATACTTAATTTTTTTTAAGATGCTCCTATGACATGAGTTAAAAAACTTATTAAGTTAAATAGTCTTGAAATTTATGTAATTTATTTTTTAAAATACAAAACATAGTTGTTCACAAATTTTATCTCAACCAATAAAAATGCTGAAATTATCATATCAGATTCCATGATCGGGATTCAAATTTTGACTTCTTGACTCATGTTTCTTTTTGTTTATCAACGAAGCCAAAAAAAAAAGAAAAAGAAATTAAAAAGAAAAACTATTCACGAAGAAAGAAAATTCCCATTGCGTCGTTTCTAATAAAAAACATGAGTCAAGAAGCCGGCATCTAAGGAGGCTTCTAGTTTAGCAAAGAAAAACATTGGTTTGAGAGAGAAGCTAGCTCATATATGTCTTGAATCAACACAACATGAATATGATACTTAACTTAAGAACCTTTGATGAGGTTAACATGTACGGTGTAAAGAATCAAAGTAGCAGATACGTTCATCAATATTCATGTCTTAGGCCCTCAAGAGACCCTTGTAGATAGCATACATACTACAATTCAGCGAGCAAAATGTCATATAGCCCTTGAATGAAGCTAGAGAAGTCTGCAAGATAGTGGCCAAATGTGTGTTTAATAATGCAGCAAAATCTAGAACGAATAGGAGGACTGAGACAACTTTTGTCCACATTAAGAATGTCACAAGAATAGTTATTATTGTTCCACTTGATATATCTATTAACTAACTCGTCTTTAGAAACGATGGAGAAGCAATTTATGAATGGTTTCGACTATAGCTCGGATGTTAAAGGAGACCCGACATAAGGACCAAGTCTCATTTGTTCAAGCACATCAGGTTGCGTTGTCTACAAAACCACCAGATCACCAGCCGAGAAAGTGAGAGCCCGTGAACCTGTACACCAAACTTGAGCCAATCGCACACATCCATATTTGAGAAGAAATCCATATTTAAAACCAATGTGGTTTCATAGGCTACAATAAAACTCACAGTACCGAATGCAATGAAGGAATGATTCATCTTGGAAGCCACAATGAGTACAAAGTGGCAGAAAGACTCATTTTGCGGTGGTTGAGTAAAGAGGGTGTAATCACAGAATCGTGATAAGTCTGCCTAAAGAAGAAATTACAATGACTTATCATTTTATCTACATATAAAAAAATTTCTTTTCAATAAATGATTTGCATGACTAACTTTTGTTAGTTTTCACAACCAATATCCGGTCCACTGGATCGTAATCTGATATGGGATCAGTTATGTCTTCAAGTAATTTCAAACCCTCCAATCACAATTGCGAGAAATCAAAACCGTGATTCTTCCTACCAAATCCCTACCTAACTAATTTTAATTTATGATGATATATATAATCTTAAACGAGTACTCAGGGGTGGTGGAGGTTTTAGTAAATTCCTTTTGGGCATGATAATCTTGCGTTAGTCACGCGGTACATATTGAAACTGATGAATGTGAGAGGTATGGATGGATGGTTGTGATATGTCTGAAATGCATTTAATGAGCATTCAGAATTTGTTGGAAATATAGTTGGCATCATTTAATGCTCAAGTTGTGGAATTTTCTTCTTTTCATAAGGTGAACCAATAAGATTATGACATGAGTTTTTTTATGAGCATTATTTGACAGTGAAACAAGGGTTGGGATTTTGTAAGATATTTGGCGTTTTTGCTGTAAGAAGGCTTGGTTTCATGTTCATATAAGTTGCCTATAAGTAATGAATGATGATAATTGATAATGATAATGATGTGATACAATTGGAGGTTTATGCTGGATTTTTGTGTGTGTGTGTGTGACATAGCTTGTGTTGTGCACTTGTGCTCTATTCATTAGGGCCGATTCCGAGATTTTCGAGGTGCAGGGCAAATATTAAAAATGGACCTCTAATCATAATTTTTTTTAACATCATGTTAAATATATTTGGATCTCATACCCAAAAGCTAGTTCAAAGGGTGAGGTTGTCCTCACATATTTATACACTTAACCGTCCGGGAACCTAAGCAATGTAGGACTTCAAACAAACTCCAACAACACAACAACATATTCAACACCCACCCTCACGCCTAGCGTGGTCCTGGGTCAACCCATATTGCAGTCCTTAACCCGGCTCTGATACCATGTTAAATATGTTTGGATCTCATTTCCAAAAGCTAGCTCAAAGGGTGAGGTTGCCCTCACATATTTATACACTTAAGCGTCCGGGAACCTAAGCAATGTGAGATTTCAAACAAACTCCAACAACACAATAACATATTCAACACATCATTTATTCAAATTGTAAATAATGTTAACAACATCAAAAATAGTTATTCATTTGTGTAACTAACAAAAAAAATGTCATATATATTCCGCAACATTGAAATTGATTAACATATAAAATTGATAGTGTAACTAAAAAATTAAGAGATAATTAATAAATAAAATTAACATTTACACAACAAATAAAATGAATAACAAAATTGATAGTGTTTTGATGATCTAAAAAAAACTGATAGTGTTTTATAATCAAAATTACAAATTAATTTTATAAATTAATTCTTTCTTTTCAAATAAATTTTTTGAAGAAAATAACAAAATGTATTTTTTTTGAATATAAATAAAGTAGTAAAATTATTTATGAGTTATAAAGTGATTTTATTTATAAAAAATTATCACTTTGTAAAAGGAAATAATTTTTGAATTTGTTTAATTTATAATTTTTATGGTGGTATCTACAATATATTAAAAGAAGATACATATGAAATCACCAATTTGCCCATATTTCATTTTTTGACACATAATCATTTTCAAGGGTATTTTGTGTCTTTATTAAAAAAAGTTAGTAGAAAAATTAAAATAAATAACATATAGAAATCCGCATAAAATTAATAATTATGACCGACGAATTAATATAATGACACATCTACAATATACGAAAAGATGATAGTTTTTTTTTTGAAGGAAAAAAGAAGATACACATATGAAATCACCAATTTTCCCCTTTTCATTTTTTGACACAATCATTTTCAAGGGTATTTTGTGTCATATTTGAAAGTTAATAACTAATTTCAATATTTTAATATTTTTCTTGAGGTGGTTACTTTCATTTTAATATTTTAATATTTTGTGTCATCAATACATTGGTCAGATATTTTAATAACTAATTTTAATATTTTAATATTTTCTTAAGGTGGTTTCTTGATCTTTAATAATTTATGTAGGACCTAAATTTATACTCAGATATTAATGGGAGAACCTATTGTTTTTCTGATTTCTACGAGATTTATATTTTTAATCATATATTAATAAAGTTGTCCATTCTTCATAATTTCTACATGGCATATATTTATACTCATATATTAATACAAGGATCTAATTTTTTGTGGGATTTCTGCGAGGCATATGTTTTTACTCTTATTAATAAAGTTTTCAGTTTTTTACTATTTTTTGTGATACCTATATTTATACTCATATATTAATACGAAAATCTACTAATCTCCGTCGGGAGCTTGTGGGGTACAAAGGCTGGATCTCCCGTCCCAACCGAATTTTCTCTATACGCATGAGCCAAAAATCGAACTTCTGACCACATACATAAGAAGACCAAGACCCCCTTGAAGAAATTCATTGTTGGTCACTATATCAATTTTTCTTAATATATATATATATATATATATATATATATATATATATATATATATATATATATATATATATATATATATATATATATATATATATATGGACACAGAGAGTAGTTAAATCTAATCCAAATAAGTTAAAAGAATTTTGAGCATATATATGGATGAACCAGTTACTTTGTAAACAATACTCTCAACTCTGGAAGATACATAGGTGTGATTTTGTTTTTCTTTTTGTTTGTTTTTTTAATAATAAATAGACGAAATGATATTAACTGCCTGAATTTTAAACACATAAATAAAGGAGTTAGAATTTAAATCGGTGTTACAACATTTAACCTAACAATTTTGATGTTTTTATTAGTTAAATTAATATTTGTGCACTGATTCTATTTTATTAATTTTGAATGACTCTTAATTCATGTCCCTTCTCAACATACACACACAAACATTATATTTCCTAATCATGTTAATAATATATATGAGGATCTTACCGATCAGCATGAATGTATGGATAAAAATCTCTTTTGGAGGCTTCTAGTGTACCTACTCATATTCAATCAATTTAATTTCATGTTCAATCAATTGCTTTCAATTGACAAATAAGGTTTTATATTCACTCAATTGCATGATTTGGCCTTCATCCACAATCATATATAGGGACCGTTAAATTTAGTGAGATACATACAATACAGCATTTATCTTCTTTAAATTTAAGAAACTTTTTTGTGTGCCTCCTACTATATATAAAATTTAAGTGATTTTTTTTGTGCCTCCTAATATGTTTTACAGAAGAATTTAATTTATATGCACCGTCGGTGTAAAGATATTTTGCACATGCGTCCAATAATATACAGACACATCATGTATGGTCATTAAAAACACATGATATGTCACATTCATTAAATGATGTGGCAACGCGTCATTGGATGTATGTGTAAAAAAAATTTACACCGACGGTGCACAACAATTAAACTCTTTACAAAATACACTCACGGTAAAATTACCAATTTATTCCTATCTACGTGTTAACTTGCGAACAAACTTTGCTACTTAAATAACGAATATCAATCCAACAACATTTAATTCACCATATTTTCTAGATTGTTTTTTAACTCATCTGCTACTTAAAATGTGAATACGATGAAAATATTTACATCTTAATTAGCGAAAGTAATAAATAAATATGTAGTATATATATATATACACAAGAGGCACGTGAGAAGGTGCGAAAAGAAATTCACTAAATTTGACAGTTCCACAACTATTGCAACTTACAACTCTAACTAGAACTTTGACCCATGCGGTGCATGAGTCTAATTAGCTGTAATATGTAACAATAAAAAATAAAATACAAAAATTATAAGAGCATTTTCAATAACAGTATTATAAGGAATTTTATAGACTAATTATTCTATATTTGTTTATGTGCTTATTTTATATTTTTATTTTATATATTTTTTAAATAATTTTGGAACCCCATCGTTTTATTTACTTATTAAAAAAAATTGCTGATAATTAAAGGTTAAAAAATTGATGATAATTAAAGGTAAAAAAAAATATTAAAGACACAATCAAGAACATAAACTTAAGTAGACATCCATAAATAAATAAAAATTGTGATTAAAAATTTATTGAAAACAGAGTTAACATATTAGGATTCCTAAATTCTTTTATAATTGAACCACATGTTTTAGCGGTTGAAATGTTTTATTGTAAGTAAGGGATGCATGTTCGATTCCTATCGTAGATAAATATGTATTTTTTGAATATAAAGCTGCAATAAAACGAAAGAGAAAATGAGAGGAGATAAAATTTGGTTTAGGGTTAACTTATGTTAGCAATCTTATAATATAAGAGATAAGAGATTATCGGTTTTTAATTGTTTAAATTGTGCAATGAAAATTGATGGTGCTTAATTGTCATATGAAATCTTTCCTATGAAAGTTGATGGAGCTTAACACTTTGTGTACATAATTTAAATCACAATTGGTCTGCTAGTGCATATTGTATCAATTGATCATCGGTTAATATTAAATCTGCAATGTTAAAATCAAAATAATGGATGTGATTAGTGACATGACCATGATTGTGTTTGGTTGTATTGCAAAAAAAATTGATTTAGCAAAATTGAGTTTGATAATAACTTTCCAAATTACACGTGGTAATAACTTTCCAAATCTCACATGATAATTATTCTCTAAATTTATGATCCGGTAGAAAAAAAAACATTGATCAGGAAAGACATAAAAATATTTCGTGATGAATAATATAGTCAACAATAATTTTGATATGCTTATAAAAAAAGTGATATGATATAATTTTAAAATTGATGGTGCTTATTAATTATTGCACATAATTTTAATCACGATTGGTATACTTGTCATAGTGGTTGGAAATATTGTTTTGCACTGAAGGGTTGCAGGTTCGAATCCTAGTCAAGATAAAATTGTATTATTTTTTAATAAAAATGCAAGATAAAATGGAGTGAAAACATGAAAAACAAATTAGCGTTTAGGGTTTGCTTGTGTATACAAGCTTATAATATAAAAGATAGGAATTCAAGACCTATCGATCACCTTCTGATGAAACACTAGTGATATGATTTTGTACTTTTAAACTTATTCTTCTCGATATATATTTTCAATTGAGTGCACTGAGTTAATTAGGTCATTTATCATCCTAAATAAAAAAAGGTACTTGTTTATCGGATCAATGGATTTTGAATGTTATATTACTTATTCTAAACAATATCAACGCAATATCAATCAAAGAGATGAATCATGTAATATTCATCTTGACAAGAATTTATTTATCGAATATGATAAAATATGTATTAAAAAGGGTTCTTTATATCCAGATAATGGGAAGCGATGAGTAGGTTATTACTTCTTTAGTACTCCCTCCGTCCCAAATCTTTAGTCTTTTTACCATTTCAGTTTTGTCCCAAAACTTTAGTCATTTTAAGAAATCAATGCACATTTAATGATACTTTACCATTTGTACCCTTACAAGAGTTAAAACATTAATTAAATATATTTTCTCCTTCTTAATAAAGTAAGATTAAAATGACTTTACTTATCATTTTTAATCTTCGTGCAAAACTCCAAAAAGACTAAAGTTTTGGGACGGAAGGAGTAATAATTAGTAATAAATTCTATGAATTTTTTTTATAATTTAACCACTCTAAAAAAACCAACGAGTCATACACACTAAGCAATCACTTTTTACCATTAAATAATAATAATAATAATAATAATAATAATAATAATAATAATTTCAACTTCAAGAACACGGACCGTGTACAAAAACTTCGGGCCTAAGAGTTAATGACGGAGTATATAATTATATAATGTGTAATTGAATAAAGTCTTTATTTTCATTTTTTTTTTATCTGTGTAAAGTGGTAAATTGCGATATTTATTTTGAGATAGAATAGAAGACTGAGTAAGGTGTACTCAAATTAAAGATAATGAGTCAAATGAAAAATAATTCAAATTAATAAGGATAAAAGAGATAGCCAAGAAATTAAGTACGTAAGCAAACACCTAAGTCACATGATTTTATAGTATAGTCCATTTTGAATTTCCTAAATATACACAAACATATAGCCAACTTCGTAAAATTTAATTTTAGCTATTGCAAAATGTTATGCCAAACATTTTTCTGTTTAGATATTAGAATTTAGAATAAATAATTGATGGACCACCTAAAAGGCCATCATAATTAATTGCTAAAGCCATCAAAGTTGTATTTCAGGACAATCCCATCAAAGTCACTCATAGTTCGGATTGAAATTTTAAAATGGTATGTATGTTATATATAACTCCTTGAGAGTATTTATATAATAAATTAATGAAATAAAATTACATGTAATATGTATTTACTAAAATTAATTTTTATTTCCCATGCAAAATTATTTATGGCGGTAAATTTTTTTCTTCTTTACATATTTTTTAATCAAGTCAACACTTGAATGGATTGTATTTTTATATATTTAATTCTATATAATGATGTCAACTTTTTGTGTCTAAATATGATTTACTCTAATAATATAATGTATCATTAGATGTAGTTTTCAAATCTAATACATCCAAATGTTGACATCATTGTCTTAATATAGTGTAACACTATATATATTAGTGTTTGAAGGATGTGGGTACATAGTGGAACCCACTACCATGTGTGAGCAAGAAAATGAGTTTTGGATTATACAAGAATTGACAAAGAAATTGTGAGAGAGGGTACATATATCTATAGATGATTTCAATATAGAAATTTAAAAAAAAAAAAAAAAGAAAAAAAAAAGAGGCCCATAATATAATGTCCTCGAGCTAACAAAACTAAAAAGGCCAACTGCCATTCCCTAATTCTGATAGCATTTCATTTTCTTGACTTTATTATTTTCGTCCACACCTACAAATATTGGGATTTGAGAGATATAATATATCACACCCTCACGTGTATATTATATTGATATTGATATCAGCAATGTTTTACAGTACGTCCTTTTATTTACTGTATATATATGTCCTAGTTTGTTCATATGCATGCATGTAACTTTAAAAGGAAAATGCGATTCATGGCAAAATTTTATCATCTGTTTATTATATACACACTAAACTACTAGACTACTAGTAGTATACTTTTTTTTTTTGAGAAACTAGTACTAGTAGTATACTATTTTAATATAGAAAAATTAAAACTTGACTAATTAGTAATTAATCGGTGCACAATCTTAATACTAATTAGGAAAGTTTTGAAAAAATGTTAATAATCATGAATATTTGGTAATGTGTTTTGTTTGATGTCAACTAGACCGTCTAATCTGATTCGGAAGTCGGTTCTGACATCAAATGGTTCAAATTTCCTCTCGATCGCAGTTGTGAGAGATCGAATTGTGGTTCTCCCTACCAAGTTCAGCGTCAATCACCCGATTCACCACTAGATTAACTAACGATTGGTTATTGCTGTCATTTCTGCTTGTGAGATTAAACGGTCAAAATAAATGCATATAGATTAATATAATTGGTCGTTGAAATGTACATAGAGTTAAAATTTCGTTGTTTCAAAAACAAAAGAGTTAAAATTTCGTAAAAAACTAAATGATTAATATAAAAAATTAATAATTTATAAAATACTCCTATTGATGTATTTTCTTTATCATAAATATAAATATAATATAAAAAATAATAATTTGAGAGTGACACAATATTAATTAGAGGTACCATTGGTGAATAAATTAACAATTAATATTACAACTTAAAGTGAGAATTTATTAGAGATAAATTATTTTTGCAAATGTGACATTTATTTTGAAATGGAAGGAATATTTATATATACTTACCGCTAGTTTTGCCTTCTATCAGAGATTTTTTATACTAATTAAATTATTTTATACCCATCTCATCTAAAATTATTGAAATCACTCAATGAAGTCATAATACTTTGTTGATTCAGATTATATATGTTAATTGGTTTTAGAATTACCTCCGATTTGGATTACTTTTTAGTTTATAGAATATGTCAAATTAGATAAATTTGTTTAGTAACTAAAGGAATGCTACTATAATTTTATAGATAATTAAAAGCTACTTTAAATTTAGAGAATTACTTTTGCCATCTATCGGTTACTCGTGCGTCCTATACGTCTTTCATTTTACCCTTCCGTTATCTAAGTAGCGGACATTATAAAAATGAGAAATTTTGAGGTAAAAACACCCTACCAAAATTTTTATTAACCCTCCACTTAAGTAGCGGGCAAAATCTTCTACTTAAGTAGCTGAGTTATAAAAATGTGGAATTTGAGAAAAAAAATACCCCGTAGCATGAAAACTTCTATTTTTTATAACATTAACTACTTAAGTAGCGAATTTGTGAAATTTTGAGGAAAAAACACCCTACCAAGATTTTTACCAGTTATCTACTTAAGTAGTAGACAAAATCCTCTACTTAAGTAGCGGACGTTTTAAAAATTAATTTTTTGAGAAAAAAACTCTTCTACGTAGAATCCACTACTTAAGTAACGAACGGAGGTATTTTAATAATTTCGTAGTGTGTGCCTGGAAACCAGTAGAGTGACAATAGTAATTCCCTTCAATTTATACAATCAGTAATAGAGGACTGAATATTAAAAGGCACAGGCCCTACATTTTAATCAAACGATGAATTTTGCTCTGAAGCATTGGGTTTCCTTTTTCGTTTTAGGGTGGTGTTTAATGGTTAATAATCTAGCCAAAAGTGAGGGTTATAAATTAGTAGATGGTTCTTAAGAAAGAATGTATGTAAATGATGAATGAGGATTACTATTTTTCTTTGGAGGTTTATATGGTTTGGATGAGGCATGGGTAAGGTGTTTCGAGTTAAAGGAGAGTTTATTTGGTCTGGAGCTGCCACGGCTGTACACCCATGACATTGACCGTGTTGGCTCTCAGTAGAGCTGTAAAAAATGGACCGGACTAATGGGTCGGCCCATTAGCCCACGTGTTTGGGTAGATCGAGCCTAAAAAAATCTAACCCAAATGAAACCAGACCTTTTTGGTCCAAACCCATTAGCCCAAATGCAAATAGGCTGGGCTATGAGCTAGCCCACCGGGCTTCGGACCGACCCATTATCGAAAAAATTATGTTATTTTTATAAAATAATATCAAGTAATAACATAAAAAATTATAATCTAATTAAAAAAGTTATTTTAAAAACTATAGTTAAATATCTAAGCATAATAAGAAGGGTCATATTTACCTAAAACCTTTTAAAAAAATTAAGTTTATAATTTATTAATTTGATTTAATTTCTTTTATAAGAATCAAACTTGAGTTTAATTGATATTTAGCACTGATGTAAAAATTATTTACACTTACATATAATTATATCTCAATAAAATTGATAATTATGAGGAACTAATGTATCAAAATCATGTATAAAAAGATCGAATAAATGGAAAAAAAATAAAACGAAATGGGCCGGACCGTCCCATTAGCCAACATGGCCCATACGGACTGGGCCGGGCTCATAAATGTGTAGCCCTTAGGCTGGGTAGGGCTAGCCCATGTATATAGTGTGGCCCACCGGATCGGGCCGGCTGGACCGAGCCAGCCCATTTGACAGCTCTAGCTCTCAGGGACTTCGCATGGTGAGAAATTGGTTGTCTTTGGCCTTTGGTACATGTGTCTGCCACAACAACACGGTCGTGGTGGCTTCAGTTTGCTGCATAGGCATCGTTTTGTTGTTCTCGTCACAATCCGACTTCTTTGTGTGCTTGGAGTATAACTTGGTCTGTAGAAATTAATCAACCTCACCAATCCTTAAGGACTATGGACTGACCTCCGAACCAAATTAAACGGTCCATTAAATCAGATATCGATGATAAAATAATATTTTAAAAAATTAATCGACCTCCCGCCCTCTTTCACTATATATGTGCACAACTACTCCTTAAAAAGAGGAACTAACTATATAATTCTCTTATCAGATCAGTCTGAGCAAACAAAGTCAAGAAAAACCCCCACTCTTTGTGCCAACTATTTCTCTCAACTTTCATACGTTAATTAACCACACTTCACATATTCTACAAGTTTGCAGCTTTCCTTTTTGCCAAATAGAACAACAGAAACTCACAAAAAAAACTTACGCTATCTCTCATTTATACCAACCACTCTTTTAGTGCAATTCTCTTTCTTATACTAAAAATTATTATTCTTTTAAATATTTTAAGCATTCGATCGTGCGGTTGAACATTGTAGGATATATAGAATCAATGTTGGTGGGAGGAAGCATCTAAGGTAAGAGTTTTCCTCCATACACTCATGCACGTAAGATTTATGTTATGAATTAATAATAGAATATTTAAATGTTAAGAAGTAATGATAATAGAAAGAATTACAAGGAACTATTTTTATAACATTTTATAATATGATTTACCAGTGTGGCTAATTTTAGATTTAATTTTATGATTTTTGTGTATGGTTGATTGTGAATTTGAGTATTGTGTTGATTTTCTATAAAATGATCTGAGTTTGATTTTCTGTGCACTGTTAGTGTAAAATTATTTTAAACATACATTCATCCATCAATGATATGTTGCTACATCATATAATGAATGTGACACTTTTAACACAATACATAATTATATATGTGTCAATATATTATTGGATGCATGTAAATTCAAATGATTTTATGTCAATTAGGGCGATAGGTCTAGTTGCATTTTATGCATCATAAATTTTGTTACTGATAGAAGCCAACTCACTCTTTCTCAAATCCTCATTCACTCTTTCTCATCAAAGCACAAGCAAGCTTCAAAATCTTGAAGAATGTTGAGAGATCACAATTCAAGCTACTCCGATTCACTGTAAGTTCTAATAATTCTCCCATCAAACACCCGATCCATTTAGTTAATTTAATTGAATTTCTTACCGGCGGTGGACTGATTACTGATTAGGTTCGTACGCATCATATCATGCAAGTTTTGTAGACGTAATAGAAGGCGCAATTTCTTTGATGAAATCCAACCGTTAGATAATTTTGAGTTTCTTGAAATGCTTGGTGAAGGAGGTTTCGGTAGAGTTTTTCAATGTCGTAATGTCGAAGATAATAGCGTTGTAGCCGTCAAACAAATTTTTATTCATAATAGTGGTGATGCTGTTCCTGCTGCCATCATCAGAGAGGTCTCGTTTCTTAAAGAATTAAACCATCCAAACATTGTTAGGTAATAATTCAAATTCAAATTTTCATATAGTTTTAATTAGGTTAGTTTTCATTTTAATTACGTTTGTGTTATGTATAGATTATTGGATGTAACCAATAACAATGGCACAAGATTTGTAAGCCTTGTTTTTGAGTATCTTGATTGTAATCTTTCTCAATACATTAAAGAGAATCAACGCTATGGTTCATGTTCATCTTTTAATGATCCCATCAATATAAAGGTAAGTTAGGTTTTTCTCCAATTATATAGTAAGTAATTGTTTCTTGAATATTCATTTTTAATTAATTTTGGTGTTATTACAGAGTTTTATGTATCAGATTCTGTCTGCAGTGGAATATTGCCATTGTCATGAGATTATTCACAGAGATTTGAAACCAACAAATCTTCTAATCGATCGTTCTGAAAAGATAATCAAATTGGCTGATTTTGGTTTGGCTAGAGAGTTAGGAGATCCTGACATGATGTATACTAGGAAGGTAATTAATGTTTTTTCCTACAGTCAGTAATCTATTTTTTTTAGAGGCAGTTTGTTATAGTTTATTTTAAAAAAAAATTATTTTTTTTATAAAATTAATCACTTTTAATTATTTTGTATCTGTTTGTTACAGAAAGTTATATGTAATTAAAAAAATCACTTTTATAAGTTGTATTCAAACAAACTAAAGATTATTTTATTTTAAAAAAGTGATTTTTATTATAATAAACAAACACAAATTAAATTCAACTTTTCTAAAAATCTCTAAAAACTAATCTCTAAATTATTTTGCATCAAAATCACTATTTTTTAATATGTAACAAACGGACCCTTAGTGCATTGTTTTTTTGATACACAACGAAATGAAAAGTCATTGGATTTAATTTTTTTTTTTGGTACATAGCCATTGGATTTTTTTAGTGCATAGTTATAATTATTAAAATTTAATTTTGAATACTAATTGCATTGCAAATTTATGAGTTGACATTGCAATTTGGGATCATTTATAAGATTTTTTTGCAATTTGGGACATTCATTTAGAAGTCAATTTGTATTAGAAATAGATGTGATAAAAATCTATGTTAAAACCAAATCTATGTTAATCCCTGAATTATCACATCTAGTTTTGGTTTTAACATAGATTTTTGCAAAGTTATTCAAAAGCTCAGAAATATCTTATACTATTATCACAGGTAGCAACTTTGTGTTATAGAGCACCTGAAATATTGTTTGGATGTGGTAAATATTCAACTCCAATTGATATTTGGTCAGTGGGCTGTATATTTGGTGAGATGTTACTTGAAAAACCATTACTCGAAGGAAAATATTGGATGGATGAATTAGAAATGTTTTTCAGGTAATTTCAGACAACAATTTATTTCACTTTTTTGTTTTTTTTTTCTTATTTGGATTTTCACCACAAGTATCCGGTCAACTGGACCGTCTAATCTGATTCGGAGGTCAGTTCTGGCATAAGTGGTTCCAGTCCCTCCGATCGCAGTTGCGTGGGATCGAACTGTGGTCCTCCCTACCAAGTCCAGCACCAATCACCACTGGACCAACTAGCAATTGATTTTTTATTTCATTTGAATCTAACCAACAAAGCATTTTTTTTTCTATTTATGAAGTATGTTCGGTACCCCAACAGAGGAAACGTGGCCTGGGATCACTAAATTGTGTACTAACATTACAACCTATCCCAAATATGAACCAGTGGTACCAATTCTCATTTTCAAATATACGAGTTAATTTTTACTAGTTTTCCTATTATTCTAACTATGCTTTGTTCCTCTCTACAATTGTGTAGGACCTATCAACAATGTTTTATGATCTTGATCCAACTGGTCTTAATCTTCTAACGGTGAGTCACATTTTCTCTCTAACTTTTATTTGAAGATCCTTAGGTTTAGTACATCCCATTAGCCAAACCCTTTTTGTGAGGGTGCTGTAATAATACCCCCAAGCTCTTAAATTAAAGTCCCCAATTTCAATTGCTGCTGCAATATTGCCGGTCATGCGGTAGCTATCGTAACTGCATTGTACTGCAATTGTGGTGTGATCTTTAATAACATATTTGACTGCAGCGTAACCACATATGGAATTGCATCAGACAATTTTAGACATGTTAGTTTAAATTTTCTCATGAAAAGTTAAAATTTAAGAATCTCTCAAATCCCCAAATACTTCAAATATAATGAAAAATCTTACTACTTTTAACATTCATTTAACCTTGTATTTCAAGCACCTCCCAATTATTACGGAACAATTTGAGACTCCACATCTCATCTCTTCCATAGTTGATAAATAGTATAGTGGTATGGTAGTGCCACTTGATACAGTTTGTGAAAGTTAAGAATCATTCCACGTCACAATAGTTGAAATGTGTGTCGCATTAACCACAACAACCGTAATCGCAATGACCGTTAATGCAACTAGATCTACGACTGTAACTGTAATTTAAAATCATGATCCCTTTCTATGCGATAACGTACCCTAATTGAAAATGAATGCTTTTAGAACCCTAAGTTCAAATTGCTTATATATTTTCATTGAAGGAGAATTAGATATCATGTAAACGTTATTTTTTTTTATGGACCAAATTATTTGATCATTACAAGTTTTTAATGTTTTTTCCTATCTTTGCCTCATTTGCAATTCTTTCTTTTACGTCGGTTTATTATGCACCACAGACAATGCTTTGCCTAGACCCAAACAAGAGGATTACTGCCGAAGCTGCTCTAAAGCATGCTTATTTTAAAGGCTTGGTCTTGCATCCGGTATGTCTTCTACTGCTCTTAATGAAATTGTGTCTCTTGCTTCTATGTCTTTATTTTCGGTAAACCAAAGATATTCTCCGCGCGCAACTGCAGAGACTAATTCCCTTGAGGTAACTGAGATTTATTTAAGGGATTGACATCTTCCAACAAATGCTTCTCCATACACACCGGCGGAGGATCGAACCCAGGACCAAATGGTTAAGGGACTCAAGTATCCTCTCTTGCTACTATGTCTTTAATTAAAAAATAAAAATAAAAAATGCTATCTTTAATTATGTGTTTATATTATCATTTGTATTTTTTTTTATTTTAATTTTTTTTCTAAAAAAGAGGAGTAACAACGTGCTACTAACTCAAATATGTATATATAATATGTCTGTAACTTGCTTCTAAGATTTCATTTTTTGAGAGATTTGATAAAAGATAGTTGTAGAATTGAGCTACTCCAATTCTTAGGAGTCTGTGTTGAACATATGTCTCCAAAGTCCAAACATACACGAGAGTGGTAAATTTTGTACTTTAAAATCAATAAAAAATAAGCACTTATAAATAAGTTTAAATAAAATAAGAAAGTATAAATAAAGTTCACAAAAACAAATAAATAAAATGAAAATAACTTGCAAGTAAAATAAAAGAGATCAAAGGGATAAAGAAGAACACTTGGAAAGTTATACTTATATAAGCTTTTATCACCCGCTTATGTAAGAGGCTCTAAACCAAGAGCTACCACTTCTCTTGAAAACCTAAACCAAAACATATAATTTCTCTTGAAAACCTTGGGATCATGGTTTTAAATTGCGGTAACGGTTCGGTTATTGCGATTGTGGTCATTGTGGTTGCTGCAATACAATGTGGCTGTTGCTGCATGAAATCATTTGGAGATTTCACAAACTACATAAAATGACACTACTATGCCACTATATTATTCATTGACCATTAAAAATGAAATTTCTAGCCTTTAGACTATGCCAAAATAAAAAATAAAAAAATGAGGTGTACCAAAGAAAAACTACCCGTTATGCCATCTATATATAATTGAAAGAAAGATTATATAAACACGCGGAATGCAAAGATATAGATCCATAATCGATTAATACGGAAGCTTTCAATTTCCATCAATTGATTATATAAAATATTTTCAACCATGGTAGATACTTAGTTCTCTTAATCATTTGGTCTTTGATTTGATCCCCGGTTGGTGCGTATGGAGAAACATTTATTGAGAGAGCCCGTTCGGTCCGTATGGAGAAACATATATTGAGAGAGCCCGGCCGGTGCGTATGAAAAAACATTTATTGAGAGAGGTCAACCCCTTAAATGGATCTCGGTTACCTCGAGAGAATTAGTCTCTGCAGTTGTGCGTGGAGGATACTTTGGTTTTAAAAAAAAGAATCTATTCATGCATAACTCAATTGATTATAGTATATAAAACATTTTGGTTAGGGTAAAGATGACAAGAATATATTGCAGCACAATTAAAATTTTTAGGGAGAATTTAATTTACTATCCATTTAAATTCTATAAGATTTGTGGGATTAGTCCGAAAAAAAAATGTCAAGAGTATATTGCAATTCTCAATGCATGCTAAATACTCCCTCCGGTCATTTTTATAAGGAACACTTAGGGCAAAAAAATTGGTCTTTTTTATAAGAAAATTTGACCAATTTTCAAATATTTTAAATATTCAATTTCACTTATGCCCTTATTTATTATGAGAGAGAATTTAAAAATAAGTAAGTTAGTTGAATAAAGAGTAATTAAATAAGGGTATACATGAAATAAATTTAAATTTATAAGAGTATTAAATGAAAATAGCTATGTTAAAGTTATCAAAAAAAGAAAATAGCTATGTTAAATGTGTTTCCTTGATCTGTGTGATTTTTTCAAAGTGTTCCTTATAAAAAGGAACGGAGAGAGTATATTTTAAGTGAAAAAATAATTATGCAATTCCCAAAAAATTACGGCAAAATAATTTTCAGCAAAATTACATGTAAAATATTCCCTCCGGTCCTTTTTATAAGGAACATTTTGAAAAAATCACACAGACCAAGGAAACACATTTAACATAGTTATTTCATATAATACTCTTATAAATTTAAACTTATTGCATGTATACCCTTATTTAATTACTCTTTTTTCAACTATTTTTAAATTCTCTCTCATAATAAATAAGGGCATAAGTGAAATTGAACATTTAAAACATTTGAAAATTGGTCAAAGTTTCTTATAAAAAAAACCAATTTTCATGAAGGGAGTAAAAAACACTATGAGTGTATGATATATTTTTAAGAGAGCTTTTTAACCACTTACAAAAGTCCTAATATAAACAACAAAAACCCAAATCTCATAAAATTGAGGCTTATTCTTTTCTGCTTTTTACATCTTTGTCATTCGTAAACATCTTTTATTAATCATCAAAATCACAATGTTCATGTCAACGCATATATTCACAATCAAGACCTAGTATACTATCTTTATTAAGACGATGGCAACAAAGTTATCAAAGAATAGACATTGTCACTCACTGATCATATTAGGAGTAACTTCTTCGACAAGCAACTGGTTCTGCAAAACAATGTTAGTACAAAAAAATATTTTTAAAGTAGCCCACAACATGATGTGCTAACTGAATAGGTTCAGATATCACTTCATTCTTGTGTTTGAGAGATTAGATGAGCTGTGTTTGTGGTTTTGATTTTGGCTATGCTATGGAAATAAGGGCTTTGTCTAAGTTGCATTGAGCTAACTTTTCCCTACTCATAATAAGGTTATCATTATGACCAACATTTTGAATCTGTGTTTTAATGTTATGGATATTTTGCTAAGCTTCCTTCACATAAGAGTGAACATTATCAAACACTTCCTCGTTCGAATTTCTTAACCTATCTTTTCCATTTTTCGTGATTTAACAAACAGATTCTATATTTTATATAGATGACTAACCATGTTTTATTTTCATTCAGGTTATTAAAGGAAAATAGAAGTCTTGATCAACCAAAGCCAAAGTGCCAAACAAGTGGGGAAATTTTGTTTTCCTTCCTATTAGAGTATACTTATTGTATACACATTAGTATAGCCTCAATCTCAATGTATAAATATTGTATCTATGAGCTAGGAAGTTAGTTAGGCTCAGTGCTGATGTGGTAGAGTTAGTTAGGCAGTGCTGATGTGGCACTTTCAGTTAGTTAGAGGGAAGAAGTTCTATATTTAGGAACCTTTGACCATTATAACTGAATCAAGTTTGTATCAATTTCGTCAATGAAAGAAACACTCAATATTCAGTTTAAGGATTTCTAACATGGTATCAAAGAGCTTCTAGGCTCATTTTTTCGCTTATGCATTAAGCTTCTTATTCCTCATCCATGGAAGATGCACAATCCACCGTAGGAATTAAGAATAAAAAATCAATCTCGTCCTTGAATTTACCAACTATAATGAAGGAATCATTCAAATCTGGACTTACGCATTCTCTAACAATCAAGCTTAGTGAGAAGAATTTTCTTCTTTGGAATCACCAAGGGAATGGCGTTACCACTGCGCACAATCTTCACCGATTCGTTGTGAGTCCACAAATTCTGTTACAATACGGATCTCTTGAAGGTGGATCATGCTGGTAAGAACTCCGATGAATACCAGCATAGGTTGTTCAAAGATACCCTAATTTCACTAAAAATTTGGGGACTAAAGATTCCTCAAAAAATGAAGGTTTTATGGCAAGCAAAAAAAAGGATGTTTAATGACTAACAAAGGCTTCAAAATGAGGGAGTAAACTGTTCCGAGAATTGTATTCATTGATACAAAGTAATTATGAAAATGATTGGGTTATATTTTTTTGGATGTGCAATGGCTCAAGAAATATGAGAAGCAACAAGACTTTGGTTCTTAATTGTAGAGTGTGTGTACGAAGTGGATAGGTTTGTGTCATTTTTTTAAAATTGCTAGATTTACTCACATTCACACATGACCAAGTGATAAATAGGGCTATCTCTCTTTGGATTATTTGGAAGAGGAATCATGAGAAGCTTTGGGACGATGTGTAAATACAACCATTGGTACCGCTAGCAAAAGCGACACAACTGAATAAGGACGTTATGCACCTCACAGATTAAACGAGCATGTATGATAGCGGAAGAGGCAACACGACAACAGGGGCATTAGCTCAAGGTTTTGTGAGGTGCAACATGGATGCTGCAATTTTCAAAGAGCATAATTGCTATGGTGCCAGAGACAAGTTAGGGAACCAAAATCGCAAATTTGTGAAAGTTAGGGGACCAAAAGTGTAATTTAGCCTTTGTGATATTTCCATTGTAAAATATCATTATGCAATTCATTCAATAAGTTGTTTTCCAAATTCCAATGAACCCTGTATCATACAAAATTTTACAACTCTTTAATAATCATATAAAAGTTAATGAGGATCTTTTAAGGAGAGACTATAATTGTTGTGTCTTTTGGATAATCATGGTTCCAATGCAAGATTAAATTCAAAATTTGAATCCCAATACAAAATGCAAACATTGTACATAATCTGATAAATTCAGTAGCTCTATTATAAATTGGAAATAGAAAAAGAAATGTATTAATTTATTATATGATTGAATTTCTTGAAACATAAACATAATAATAAAAGCTATATGTTAGAATAGAAAATATAATAATATTATTTGTTGAGAAAATATCTCGATTTGGTTTGTTTATTATAATATTATAATATTATTTGGTTTGTTTATTCTTAGCCCTATAATAAAGGGATTTAGTTTAGATTTAAATTTATTCACTTGGTTATAAATACCAAGGTAGTCATACTATTTTATTCATGTAAATAATGTAAATATTGTAATTAGGGTTTTTTGCATCATTATCAATAATATTTTATTGTTCCTTATTATTTTCTCCTATTGTTTCACCTAAATTCCTCAAATTTCAACACTATACATTGATAGATCTATTCAATAAAAAAGAACAATAAAGATAAATTTTCTTTCAACCAATTCATAACTCAAATTAAACATTGGTAGCAACAAGTTGGAACCATTGGCTTTGAGGATCATCAAGACAAAGAGAATCATCATTGATGCAGATACATTTTGAAGTGACAACAACAGATGAATTTGAATCCATATGCAAGCAAAGTTGTTTGCCATATTGATCAAAAGTAGCCAAGTGGAGCTTAGAAAGTGATGCAGTTCTCCATGAACTGTTGCTTCTATGGCAAGCATCGGAAACAGAAACCGGAAGCCCTTCGCCGGAAGCAGTTAAGCACTTCTTAGTGTCACTCAAAAGGAGTTTTGAACCATCATAAGTCCATCTCTTTTGATTCTCACAGCTTCCAATTTCAAGTTGATTGTTATTATTCACTTGTGCACATTTACCAGTAAGAGGGTGGTACATGATATATGAATTGGAGAGTTTGGATGTAGGATCTGCATGAAAAATACACAAGGAAAATTAGTACTCTATTGTATCTATTATTTCAAAGGACCCGTCAACTTTAGTAGTAAGCGTTTGACCTTATAATTTCAAGTGACAAAGTTCAAATGCTATTGAAAACGGTTGTAAAAAAGTCTTCAGTGCTACAATAATATCAAATAATTTCTTGCATCTCCATTTCTTTTTTAAAAATTTTAAACTAGTGCATGGGACCAGGGTTCGAAATAAAGTTTTGAGTCGCAACATTTGACTATGATTCTTCACAATATCAAAGATCACGACATGACCACAACCATTACTGCAACCGCTATTTAAAACACTAGATGGGACTCGTGCTCTCTGTAGTACCGACACGACACTTATACATGTAATTACGTTCAATTAGTTCATTTTTTCAAGTTCTTACCGGTGACGACATGTCTATGTCAGTGTCGTGTCCGGTGTCTGTGCTTCATTTGTGCTCAACACAATGTAAATAATTGAACTTTTTTTTAAGAAAAGTCTAAGAATGCTTACCTTGATTCTTCCTTTGCAAAAGTTGGAACTTATCAGTGAAATTAGGATATCTAAGCTTATGCCAAGTAGCATCAACAAGACCAAAAGTCTCATCAAGTTGAACTTTATCTTCTCTAACATAATAACTACCATGAAAAGCCCACAAACCAAAATCAAAATCTCTTCCAACAAGATATGTTTGAAGGCATGTCAAGAACCTATTATCTTCAACTGTAGAGCCTGTTTGATCAAATCCAAACTCAGTCATGATCAAAGGAACTGCATTCACACCAGTAGTAAGAAATCCAGCTCTTTGATCTAAACCTCTAATGCTATTTGCACAAATTCTATTCAATGGTTGCTTAGACCAAATCTCTTTCAATTTGAGTGTTCCAATTCCAGACCATGAGTACAAATGTGTCTCAAACACCATTTTTTGTCCCAAGTTTATGTTCATTGGTTTTTTCCTTAAAAATTGTAACTCAGTGTCATAGTTTAAACCTGAGATAACCACAAGTACATTTGGATTTGCTTTATGGATTGCTAGTGCTGCTTGGCTCATGTACTTGTACCAATCTTTTAGATTTTGGCGTGGACCATGCAATTCATTCCTCAAACTCATTGCCACAATCTGTTATTGAATAGAAACCAATCAAAGTTATGTTATGAATTTAAGTTACATTCGATTTAGCTTTATACTGTAATAATAAGAAAACAAAAACAAGAAGGGTTTTTAATATAGTATGAACCATTGAGACAAACACGAAGATGACACTAACACTTACACATCAACACTGATAATAATTTTAACAAAAGAGAATAATCAAATAAAACTACATGTTTCTGTGCCAGATCAGTGTCGGACACCAGACATACCTTCAAAATATGAAATCTCGGTACTACATAACAAATATATAGTTATCGGTAGCAAAGTTCGTCTCTAACCCCCATTTTTTCGAATTGATATTGTTCCAATTCTAAAGCTTCTATTGAATATTGAAAGTCTGGTTCACAACAAAAGCTTATCTGATCTCTTATTTAATCAATTTTTCTTGCTTGTTAAAAACCAGTAGTTATCAATTAGTGAATCATCTTTTTCAGCATTAATAAAAGGGCTAATGGTATAATCAAAAGGACTGATTATATATTTCCAAAACCCTAAACCACACAAATACTATTTAGAAAGGACGCGTCTCCGTGAGCATAACTCAATTGGTACAGACATCACATTATATATGTAAGGGTTGGGGTTCGAACCCTGGATTCCCCACTTATTCACTTCAGGGGATGAATTTCTATCAACAAAAGTGGTTAATGAGTTTCTCCTAGGACGGATCGTTCAGGAGAACCCGAGTTTAGAAACAATTTTTGGCTAGGTTTTCCTAACCTCACAGGCAAACTCTGGATTACCAGAGCCCCTTCCCCTGAGCAGAGGGTTAATACCACAAAAACTCTCATTTAATCAATTTATCTTGGAACTAAACAGGGCTGTCAACAATTTTTATACTAATAATTAATAAAGTGAAAATAATAATGTATTAATTAATAAAGTAATAGTAATGATAATCTTTGAATTCTAAAACTCAAGAAAGGTATAAAAAGGAAGAAGTAGAAAGAAAGTAATATACATACAGCATGATGTGCCTTAAAGTGTTGCGCTGCCAAAGTAAGTCCTTGAATCCATTCTTGAGGATCAAAATGTCTATCAAAAAAGAATCCATTCTCATCATCATCATGACAACACCATTTAGGTTCACTAACATGATTATCAAGCAAAACTTTAACATTCTGATTACCAAGTTCATTCACAACAGCATCAAAAGCTTCAATATGAGTCATTTTCAAAATTGAAGGATTATACTTAGTAATACCATCCACAACTTCAGGTGCATCCAAATGACTAAAAGTAACATTCACAATATCATGTTCATATCTTGTCCACATATAAATTGCATAAGTTAATCTAACACAATTGAATTTGTTCTTGACAAGCTCACCAACAAGTTCCTTTAAAGGTCTTCTATCAAGTCCTTCAGGGATCATTGGTTGAAGATGACCTGCCCAATTTCCACAAACAAGTTTCACTCTTTCATTTGTTGATTCATCTATGATCCATCTTGATTGTGTTGATAATGGATATGCATTTGCATGTTGTGATGAAGAGATGAAAATAATGAGAAGAAGAAACAATGATTGAATGGATTTTGTTAACATCTTGAATTTGAGTGAAAGAGAATTTCTTTTTTTCTTTCTTTTTTTCTTTCTTTTTTGGTTTGAAACTAAGCATGTAGAGAGTGTGTTTATAGAGGTTTTTTTTGTAATGTTCATATCTATCCAATTTTTTTCTTCTTTAATTAGATTGATACACTTAAGTGTTTGTTTTCTATTCCTATCTTAATATGTTTTTTTTGTTTTGGAATGACACATTGGAATCTTTATCTGACAGATTGCCATTTGTTATTTGTACCAATATGTTTTTAACTTCCAAATTTTTTTAATTTTTAATTTTTTACGATCAATATCCGGCTCATTAAATCGTTTAATTTGATTTGAAGGTCAGTTCTACCATCAAATAATTTCAGCTCTTCCGATCGCTATTATGGGGAATCGAAATGTGGTCTTTCATACAAAGTCCAACGTCAATCATCATCGTACCAATTAACTATTGGTTGTTTAACTTAAAATTTATGTTTCCAACATTTCGACAAACTTTTTTTTTTTAATCAACAAGTTTGTTAATTTAGATGGAAATTTTTACGGTTTTATATGATAGCACCCCCTAATGGATAAACATGTCTAACAAGCAATGATCCGGTGGACTCACTAAATATCAGGATTAATTAATCTGAATCATTCTTTATTAGGAAAGTTTTAAACCCTTTCTTAAATATCATTTATTTATTTTTAAAAATGCAAAGTATTTTTTATTAACCTTTTTGTTCTCAGGAGAATGAGACCTAGTTATTCAGAGTCCATCCGTTGAGTAAATAAAGTCTGATAAATTTTTTTTTCCCACTATCGAACTCCAATTTTCCTTGACAATCTATCTACGATTTGTTGATTATAGCCATTGTCAATTACTCTTATATTTTTCAATAAAACTAGTTAATGTTATATATTTGGAAAACTAAATTTTTTTTTTGTACATAACATATTAATTTTTTTTCTGTATATAATATATTAAATTTATTTGAAAAGAGAAAGTGTGTGCATAAAAATAAAAAAATTTTTGTTCCCGTGAGCTTAGCTCAGTTGGTAGGGACATCACACTATATGTGCAGGAGTCTGAGTTCGAACCCAGGACACTCCACTTATTCACCTTTAGGTGGATTTTCTAGTCATTAGGCTACTTGACCAAAAAAAATAATTTATTGGTAGATCAAAATTAGGGTATACTAGGAAGATAATTCGCAAAAATACAGTTTATTAATTTAGTCCAAAAAATTACTATCAAATGAGATACTAAAAAAGAATTTATAATTAATATAAAAATATAATATTGAACATAAAAAAATTAAAAAAAAAAAAAAAAAAACACTAGCACAACCTACGGTTAGATGCGCTATTGAAGGAAAGATGGAGCATGCCATAATCCAACTGTGCACAAACTGCAACAGGAATGGCAGCAGGTATCACCGCTGCCGAGGATCCAAATGCTTAACCATAAGTCTAATATCTTGATTGAAAAAATGCAATGTTTTTGAAACTACACTATCTATACAAATATTCATAGACCAAGTTCGGCATATTTACTCAAAATAAAAAATAAAGAAAAAATAATGGAAATGTCATCAAAAAGTAAACTAGTGTCGATAATTTGGCAAATGTTGTTGTTTCTTTTTTTTACAATAATTTGGCAAATGTTGTGGATAATACTGTTTCCGGTACTTTTTATAAGAAATATTTTGTTTAAAAAATTTGGTTTGTTTCAAATGTTTTAAATTTTTAATTTCACTTATGCCTTTATTTATTATGAGAGAAAATATTAAAAATAAGTAAGTTAGTTGAATTAAGAGTAATTAAATAAGGGTATAAATTGAATATAGTTAAATTTATAAGAGTATTAAATGAAAATAACTATGTAAAATGTATTTTCTTAATCTGTGTAATTTTTTTAAAATGTTTCTTATAAAAAAGATTGAAGGGAATATGTTTGTAGGAATTGAAGCTAGAGCTATTTTAAGAGCATTGATACGTAACGTGGACAAAATACTTTGAAATCCAAATCAAGTTGTTGACTTTGATAAGGCAGTCCCCTTACGTCTAGCTCCAGTTACACAGTAACAACAACAAGTCATGTAATCATATACATTTAGTAAAACAACATACTAATAACCGGTTGCTTCATTGGTAATTGATGCTGAACTTTGGTAAGAAGGACTGCGGTTCGATCCCGCAATTGCGATCGGGAGGAACTGAAATCAATTGATGCTAGAACTGACCCCCAAACTATATTAAACTAGTGGTGAAAAAAAGAAAAAGAAAGAACATACTAATAAAATTATCATTCTACCCCTTTTTATTTTTTGACACATTAATAGATTAGGATAATTTTTGTTTTTTTCACTAAATTTTATTAAAATAATATTATTATAATACATTTAATAAAATAATATTATTAAAATCATTATACTCTATTATACATTATTTTTACATTTTATTTCTACTATTTATATGGGATCTGTATTTTTACTCATATATTAATAAAGTTATATATTTTTTGATAATTTCTATGAGAACTACATTTATATATACTCATATTAATACGATGACCTAATTTTTTTGGTGAATCCTATGAGACCTATCTTTTTACTCATATATGAATAAAGTTGTATTTTTTTTTTTATGATTTCTACAAAAATTATATTTATACTTATAGTACATTTATAAAATAGTGGTGTCATAAATACTAAGTAAAAAATGTTGAATTAAGTGTTTTAAAAGTATTAATAATTAGATGGTACTATTGTTAAAAATTGTACTCCTGCCTGTCACTATTATAAGCAAAAAAATAACTTTTTAGATTCATTAGAAAACTGATGTATATGGTCTCTATCTGAAATTTCGCCATTCGTCCTTATGAATTTTATTAGCAAATTTCAATCTTCCAAATAATTTTCGTCACAACTTTTATTTAATGCTAGCTTTTAAGTCAACTCATGCGTATCATTCGGAATTTTGAATGTTTTCCACCATGATGTTTAATATATTATAGAAATCTCTCTAGCAACAATCAAAATATGTGTATCATTCGAAATTTTAATATTTTTTTCCGTTGTTATGTTTAGTAAATTATAGAAATCTTTCTAACAACAGTTTAACTTATTTTAAAAAGGGTTGAATTAAATATGAATATTTATATTTTTGCGCTTAAAAATTTTGAATTTTTTTCACGGTCATCTTTAATACATTATAGAAATATATCTTGCAAAAGGTTAATTTTTTATTGAGGGACGAAATAAATATGAATTTTTATGAATAACTAATATACGCTAGATAAAATTTCGCTAATAATTTTTTTAAAATAACTATTATATATATGGGACAAGTTGTCATAATAATTTTTTTTAAAATAACTATTATACACATGGAAACAAGTTGTTGCTAATGAAAATTTTAAATAACTGCTATATACGGGAAACAAAGTTTTGTTGATGAAAAATTTAAATAACTGCTATACCCGGAAAATAAGTTATTCTGGTGCAAAATTTAAGTAAATAATATAAATTTTTTAATTATAAACAAAAATATTTTTTCATCAAATTTGTCAACTTTAATATTTAGTATTATTTGTAATTCAAATAAACGAGCATTAAAACATACAAGATATATATTTATCAACGATACCTAAAATAACTGCAAGTCAGTATGAACCCATATTACTAACCCATTTGTTTCAAAATGATATTAGAAAAATAGTTTTTGATCATATGATCAAAAGTTATCTTACCTTACTCTATATATACCAGACAATGATTAAATAATTTTATAACGAGACTAATTACTATACAATATTCGTCCTATCATTAAAAAATATCGCGGCAACGCCACTACGCATAGGTATTATGCTAGTAATATATAAACATATTAAAAGAACATACATATGAAATGTCTTTTCTATCCTTTTGTATTTTTTTTTCATTTTTGACACCTCATTTAATAAGGGCAATTGTGTCTTTTATACCAAATTTTAATAAAATAATATTATTATAATCATTATACTCTACTACAAATTACTTTACATTTTATTTCTACTATTTATATGGGACCTATATATACTCATAATAATACGACGACCTAATTAGTTTTGTGATTTCTATGAGACATATGTTTCTACTCATATTTATACTCATATTAATACGATGATCTAATTTTTTTGTGTGATTATTATGAGGACGTAATTTTTTTTAGAGGTTCACTATGTGACCTATCTTTTTACTCATATATGAATAAAGGTGTCTATTTTTTGATAATTACTATGAAACTTATATTTATACTCATAGTATATTTATAAAGTATTGGTGTCATAAATATCAAGTGGAAAATGTTGAATTGAAAGTTCTGCAGAAAGTAGTAATAATTATATGGTATTATTGTATTAAAAATTGAGTAGGTCAAATATCTAGAAATAGATGTCTAAAATTTCGTCTTTAGTCCCTATGATTTTTTTCAGAAAATTTCAATCCTTCAAATAATTTTCATCACAACTTTTGTTCCATATGCTTTTAAGTCAACTCATGTGTATTATTCGAAATTTCAATTTTTAGTGTCATGTTTAGTAAATTATTGAAATCTCTCGAGCAACAATCAACTCATGTGTATCATTTGAAATTTTAATCTTTTTTCTGTTGTCATGTATATTAAATTATACAAGTCTTTCTAACAATATTTTAATAAGGGATGAATTAAATATGAATTTTTATATATTTTTTGCCTTGAATTTTTTTAATTTTTTCCACGGTCATCTTTAATACTTAAATATGAATTAAAATAGAATTTTTAATTTTTATATTATAGAAATCTCTTTTGCAAAATGTTAATTTTTTTATTGAGGAATGAATTAAATATGAATTTTTATGAATAACTGATATACACTAGACAAAATATCGACCATAATATTTTTTGAAATAACTATTATATATACGTGACAAGTCGTCATCAATAATTTTTTTAAAATAACTACTATACACATAATAAAATGTTGTTGATAAAAATTTAAGTTAACGATTATATACACGGAGAAACAAGTTTTTGATAAATATACACATATATATATATATATATATATATATATATATATATATATATATATATATATATATATATATATATATATATATATATATGATGCCTAAAATAGTAAAATAGTTTTCGATATGTTTCAAAATGATAGAAATATAATTTTCGATCTTATTATCACAAATAATCTTACCTTACTCTATAGTTATCATACACCAGATCAACAACAATCTTTGCAATGGTGAATAATTTTATAACGGGACTAATTTCGTACTATACAATATTCGTCGTACGTTAAAAAAAATAACGCGGCAACGCCGAGACCCGTGGGTACGCACGGGTATTATGCTAGTTATTATAGTGTCAGAAAAGTATGATCACCTGTTGGCCTTGTATTAGGTTATTATGGTGATATTTTTTCCAACAAGTGTTATTAGAGCTTCGATTCACCACACATTTTAACTTCTATTATTAATAATGGACGGGTCAACCTCGACGATGAAAGCTCATGGTGAAAGTGTCGGTCAAACAATCATCGCTCACTGAAAAGATTTTGAAGAGGTTAACTTAATGGTTGACGCATACATCGTTAGTACATTGTAAAGTGCAAAATTATAATAACGTGACATATTACACTACAACAAAACTGCTTTGTAGCATCAAAAAGTGTAGCGTCGGCCACGACACAGACGCTACAAGTGTCCCATTTGAGTCTGCTAGATAGACGCTAAGCAATTTCTATTATAAATATTTATTTTAATTTAATGATTATAGGTAGCGTCTACTTTCAGAGACACTATGAAGACGCTAAGGAAAAATAAAGAACGAACCCATCTTAGCGTCTATTAAATGGGACTCAAACATTTTATATTTTTTTAATAAATTTATAGAGTCTACACAGACGGACTCTAATGATCAATATAATAAATTAAATAAAAAAAACTAATTGTTAAGCGCCAAAATTTTCCCAATTTTTCATTTTCCCACTTTGTTTTTTCATTTTCCCACTGATCAGCAATATTATAATCATTATATTTATTATTATATCATATATGTCTTAAAACAATTTTTCTTTTCTTCCCAAATCCCAAATTGCTAAAACGAAAGAGATACAGAGATAAGCAAACATGGTTTCTTAACCCTAATCCACCGTTCACTCTGCCGTCAAAGAATAATCCTCCGCCTTCTCCATCCGTCGTTCATTCCGCCATCGAAGAACAATCCTCCGTCAACACTACAAGAAAACTGCTTTGGAGCGTCAGCCAAAAAGAGACGCTAAATGGCAAAAAGCGGACGCTACAAGGTACTTAGCGTCAGCTTAGCGTCTACATCGTGGCAGACACTTAAATGCCCGAAGCTAGACAGTTGCGTCCAGCAGACGCTATTTGGCGTCCGTCCCGTTAGATGCTAAGCGGAAGCTAGTGACATGTATATGAGGCAGACGCTAGTAGCTTCGATTTTTGGGTGACGCTACACATATATATTGGTGTTATAAAACGTCACCCTTAGAGTCCGCTTGACAGACACTAAATGTAGCGTCTGCTCTAAATAGATGCTATATTTTAGTTTCTGAATTATATAGCGTCCGCTAAAGCAGACGCTTTTGTTTTTTATTTTTTAATTTAAAAAACTCATCCTAGAAAGGAACCTATCCTGTATTTCTAAAAATACATCAAAAAATTATTATCTTTCATAGTTTTCGACCATAATTTCTCACAACCATAAAATCTCTACCAATATATTCATTAAAATATCAAAACCAAAGATAACAATCATAAAATCTCTACCAATGTACTCATTAAGGTCATCAAAACCAAAGATAAAGAATCAAAGGCATAAAAGAAAGCCAAGAACACAATTGTATTTATACAATTGATAACTTAGAAATGCGACAAAAATAATGTCATTAGTATAACTCATACTGCATCCTTGGACCAATATGCCTATGAATCTAGGAAAACTTTAAATACACCGGTTTAATAGATCATTCAAAATAAATTAATACTATCTTATAAAATAAAATGGCATTAACTCAATTGCATCCAGTACCTGCATTCCCATCATGCTAGATAGACATTTGTTACGATTACGGGATATCATCCCATGCATGACATCTCAAAGATAGTAGCCATAATGAAATAATTGAGAAACAAGAAACATTTGTGAACAAGATCTTCAAAGTCTTGACCACAATAACTTTTTACCTAGAGATGAGAAGTCTTGACCTAAGAATACAAGGTGTACTAAAACGTTACCATTACAAGACCAAAGCCCAACCAAAGAAACATTAAAGGACTACAAAACACTAGAAGAAAGAACTTAAAAACACCCAGCTAGCTACAACAAAACACCAATAAAGTGTCAAAGCAAAAATTAAACTAGCACCAGTAGCAGCAATAATCCCAAACAGATGGATACACTAAGGGAAAAACGCCATAAGCCTGCACCTAAAAAAACAGAAAACCAGAAACAAATACACAGGAAAAGAGCTAGAGAAAAAACAACACATAAAACAAAAAGCATACATTAGTAGTGATGCTTTGTTTCTATGACCAAGAATTCCAACATAGTAGACTAGCACTTAATCAATTATGAATCTTACAAGATATCTAAACAAGCAACACACTCAACCAAGTAGAACAGAGAATAGAACCGAGATGAAATAAGAATATAAATCATTAAAATATGAGGGAATGAAGAAAAATTGAAAAGTTTTACCAATGACAGTACACAAACATTATTTTCCACTGCTATATGAGTGTGATTCTGTCCGCAAATCCTAGCTCCTTGTATATTTGATCACTTTCCTAATTATACGCAGTCAAATAAATTAGCTGATAACAAGTGAATGATAATTTATAGAAAATAGAGAACTAATTTTAAACCATAATTAGGATGGGCATCGATACTCAAAGCAAAAATGAAAGAAGAAAAAGATATACTAGGGGTTGAACAATCATAGAAGCTTAGAAATCCTAGGGGCTGAACAATCATAAAACAAATGAAAGCCAGCTTACGTGCGTAGTAGACCCACTAAAATCTTGTCCGAGAATCAAAGGAGTAGCATCTTGAGTATGAGTGCATACACTCTTGACAATATCTTATGAATTCAATTGACTGGTAAAACGGTTTTTAAAAAAACAAAAGCAGAGTTAATCAACACTGATATAGCAAAGACAATGATAAATGGAATTAAAAGTAATTCAAAAAAACAGGCTAGGTATAAACCTCATTAGCTGAAACAAATTTTTTTTTTGTTTTGAACAAGCCAAAATGAGATATATTAATATAAAACTAGCTGAAACAAACATTATCTAGGGTTGCTTTAGAGGATGTTTCATCTTTGAGATTTTTATTCTCTGCTTAATTATAACATAAGTCAATAATTATCAACATTTAAATGACAATGAATGACATTTACAAAAGAAAAAAAAATAAGGAACTAGTGAAGTGGGAAAAATATGGTAGTAATAATTAGCAAAATAAAAAGAGAATGTCTCCTAGACCAGTTACACACAAGCAATTCCTGAAACCAATAGAGACCAAAGCTACCAAAATACTCTGTCTATGAACTAAGAGTCACACAGTTTGATCTTTCAAAGAACAACAGTTTATAAGCTACATTCAATTTAACAATCACAGCAAGAAATTCAAACAAAAAGATTGTAATTGATTATAGAGATAGAAATCAATTAATGGTTCAATTCTTTGTGTATCCAAACAATGAGATGAAGTAACCAATGAGATAACTGAAGCAAAATAGGATCCTCTTCACTTCTTTTATATCCTATATAGTAAAACCCAAAAAGTTGATCAATTCCTATGAGAAAGACTTTGTTATTTATTATGAGATGAACTATGTGCCTTTGTCAAAACATATGTCATTCTAATAATGCAAAATTAACATGTGTACATATACATATACATATATTATTATACATATACGAATATAATATTGATTAATGCAAACTTAAAGAACTTACCACTCCAGTGGTGCTGTAAGAGGCGACGGTGAACTTCTGATCGGAGTTATATAGTCCTTTGTCAAAAGATCTAAAAGCAAATAATGATTTTGATTTTAGCTATGATAAAAATATAATCGAATCAATAACGAAGAACAATTGATTCATCTCTTGATTCTTCAACAAATGAACAACAAATGACTCTACATAATTAGCAAAATCCAAAGAGAGAGCCATTGAAGTACAACTACCCAAATGGAAAACTAGACTTTATATGAGTTATGATAACAAATTTAGTGTTCACAAGTAAAGCATAATTAAAAACAAATCTAGTATTCACAAGTGAAGCATCTGACTTACTTCCAAAGCTCACAAATAGCTTTCCACACAAGCAGAATTCAATGCCTTCAACCAAATGGAATATGAATTAACTTAGAAGTACCAAAATAATGCTGCACATATCAAATATCTAAAATACAGCTTACATAAGAATTAAAAACCACCTTATGTGGTATGTTTCTAGGGGCTGCTGTATATTAGTAAGACCTATTGATGGAAAGCCCAAGAGCACTAATTTACTGAAACTAAAAAAATAAGATAATGAACCCAATTTAAAACTAACATCTCAAATCAATTAACCAATTCAACCAAACCCATGATGAACTCAATAATGAAATTAGAAAGCTTTAATTAATTTACCATATTATCAAAACCATCACGTAATGATTGAAAAAGCTTGAGGAGAATATGGTTGATAAACCTCAACCTTGAGCATGTAAAACATGGCAGTCACTCTTTTGCAACCACATGTACATCATGTGTTGCATCAATGATTCTTCAAACCATTGGGGTCATAATAGAAGCAACACTCTATAAATTTGCTAATCACAAACAAAACTAAAAGAGTGTTTCAAGATATTTTCAGACACCATTAGTATTGAACCATGAAAAGGCCACCTTAGACATTACCTTCTTGAAATCTTAATTTGTCAATGGTTCATGACATTATCCCCAACCAAGGGCCAAAAATTACATGGTAGTCTTTCATTTCATTTAATTAAAACACATGGTAGTCTTTCATTTCATTTAATTAAAACACATGGTAGTCTATGTTTCATTTAACACATAGTAGTCTTTCATTTCATTTAATTAAAACACATAGTAGTCCTTGAGATGAATTCGGCCAATGGTAACATGAAAAACACTATTATCACTTTGATTGTTTTTACTTTCTCTTTTTGCAGGAAGGACCATTGTGTTTATTTAATTACTAAGTTTATACCATCAGCCAAAATGAACACTAACAAAAATCAGTAACGTATATAGTGACAGAAACAATAGTCAGTTCTAATTCAGAAAAATCACATGCTCTAACAATGTGCTTCTACTCAAAAGAATTCCGCTAAATCCTCAGAAAAATCATATGAAGTTTTAATTTTTTTATAAAAACTGAAATATATTTTAACAGATTAAAGTAAAATTAATCAAAGGCTAAATTTATTTGCATAAGAGTTATTAAAGAGAACTAACTCACCACAATAGAAAATGAACCTTTGAGAAACCTTTTCGTCGGTGAGTGAGACATGTTTGAGAACCTCTCAAATCGATGGGATCTGACAAGAGCTGATGTTTGAGAATCGCTATTTCAAAAGTGGTTCTCAGAATCATTGGTGACATTTGAGGGGAAAGAGGAACGAGGGTTACAAGCGAATACGAGTGAGGGATTCCATGGATGGGTTTGGTGATTCTCAGAACGATGAACGGAGAGAAAGAGGATTCTGATTGATGGGTTTAGGGATTCAGATTTACAAACGAGTGAGGGTTTGGTGAGTGAAGAAAAAAAAAATAGGGTTTTTATTGTGAGTGAGGTAAAAAGAAGAGAGAAACGTGAGAATGATGAATGAATGAGAGAATTTGGAAAGGTTTTTGCTGAAAAATAAAAAAAATAGAGAGAAAAAGAGGAAATATAGAATTAATATTTTTCAAGTAAAAGTAATAGCATCGGATGAGCCGACTCTACCAATTTTTTGAACACCCAGCATCAGTCATTTTGTTCTATAGAGTCGGTGAGGCCGACGCTAATGTTTTAAAATAATAAACAATGAATTTTAATTGGTTAGCGTGAGAAAATCTGACTCTAGGCCGACTCTATTAGCGTCGGTGTCGGGGGCCGACGCTAGTTTTGGAGGCTAAAATTGTGTTTTCTAGTAGTGCAAGAACGTCAATCTCTTTGCCGTTATTCGTCGTTCTCGCGGTTCCAAGGTAAGTAACTTCATCTCTTCTTCAGCTCTCACAGTCACACTACCAAGTTGAGTATTGCTCATTCACACATATATAGAGACTTGTTAATTTTTCTCAGTTAGGGTTTTTGATTTCGTTAATTCAATTTTCATTTTTATTTTTTGAATCGATTTTGTTCATTTTTGTTTAATTGAAACTGTTTTTTGTTGTGCAAGTTTTGGACAACATTGTTTGTGTTAATTTCTGCACTTCATGTTCTAACAAGTGTGTTCCTTAATCTCTTGTCTTTTAATTTTGAGTTAGTTCATGTTTGGATTCACTTATAGTAATTTCACTGAATGGAAGATTATAGTGAAATTATGTAACCTTTTAGTTGTAGGTTTTTTAATTGTGATCAATGAAATTATCAAGAGACTACTAAAGACAATGTAACCGTAAAATATGAAAGGAGGAAAAATCATACTTTTGATCAATGGAAATTATAGTGAAATTATGTCACCGAAAATTCAGAGAAACAGTAAGTTGTAATGGTCAATTAAGTCCCTTGGGAGAGCCAAAAGTGATTCTTTAGGACTTATAATTGATTTTTGATATGTTTAGTGTCTCTAACAGTGATTAGAATTTGATTCTATCTTCAAACTAGTATTTATAGTTTTTGTCTCTAAATGTGACTTTTACACTCAAATATATTGTTCACTTTCATGTGAATGTATCTTAGTATAAATAATTTTACCTAAAACTTACTTTTAACTAAAATTAATTCACCTAAACTGATCTAAACATGCATTTTTTATTATCATTATATGTATGTCCTGACAGTGTTATTACCTAAATTTCCAAAACCATATCTAACCAAGTCCCTTTAATTTTCAAACCCTTACTTGTGTCCCCTCAATTTTCTTGCCTGCACTAGTGGTCCCAATCTCTTAAGTGAAAAAACCATTTCATTGAGGAGTTTGTTAGGATAGCGATAACAGATGACATATACAGTTCCAAAGACCACCCTTCATTGAGCATTTAATTACTAATTTCACATCCTTTTAATTTTCAAAACGCTAACAATCCAATTTAAATTTTCAAACTGCCATGTTCCTCTTGAGCTTGTTTCTTATTTGAAACTAGTGCAGTAGCTATAAAATTAAGGTCAAACTAGAACAACCTCCTGATTAATTCAAACTCAGGTTAATAACCATTTTCACAAGATAACACTAGTACTATCCAGAACAACAAAATTAATAATTTTTGTCCGAAAACTTGGAGTTTCAGCAACACAATTTGAACATTACTAGAAGTTTATTTCATCTGAAATTTATTTTTGTAGTTTACTTTCATTTGAAGTTTATTTCCTATGTGGTTTTGTTGTTATCTTATGAGTTGATGCAATAGTTTCGTAGTCTAATAATTTTTGTAGTCTACTTTCATTTGAAGTTTATTTCCTATGTGATTCTGTTGTTAGCTTATGAGTTGATGCAATGGTTTCATAGTCTAATAATTTTTGTGGTGTACTTACATCTGAGGTTTATTTCCTATGTGATTCCGTTGTTAGCTGATGACTTGATACAATAGTTTTGTGTTCATGCTTTAATCTTAAAATAGCAAATTCCATCCATGACTTGTTTAATACATTAGTTATGTGGATCCATTTGGTAAGTAGTTTTTAAATTTTGAGCCTTGTGCGAAGGTAGAGGTACTCAACTAGTTTTGTCATAGTTCATAATTTGATGTTTTTCATGTAGAAAATGGATCGTAGTTGGATGTATGATAGAATAAATCCTAATAGGTTTGGTTTGAAAGATAGCTTTCTTAGTGGAGTTGCAGAGTTCGTTAGCAAGGCTATGGAACAACCGCAATTTTTAAACCATGGAGAGATAAGATGTCCTTGTATAAAATGCAAGTGCATTGACTTGAAGACGACTAATGAGGTCAGACATCACTTGTACCAATTTGGTTTTCTGCCAAACTATTATATATGGACTGAACATGGAGAAGAGGATCAAGACGTAGACAGTGGTGGTGAGGATGATGGCGATGAAGATCAATTTGAAGCAATGAATGAGATGATTTATGATGCTTTTAGGCCATTTTCCAATGTCCCCAATGTGAATGCTAATATGGAAAATGAGACAGATGGTGACACTAATGTACCCAATGAAAAACCTCAACAATTTTACAACAAATTGATCTCTGCAAACCAACCCATTTATGAAGGAGCTTCGGAATCCAAATTATCAATTTCTGTTAAGCTTTTGGCTGCTATGTCTAATTGGCATGTCCCTCAAAAATGCATAGATCATTTTGCTCAAATGCTTGTTGACGTTTGTCCAACAAAACAATGCTTACCCCAAAATCGTTACCAAGCAACGAAGTTGGTGTCTACATTAGGGTTGGAGGTTGAGAAGATTGATTGTTGTGTAAATGGATGCTTATTATATTATAAAGAAGATATATATTTAACCGAGTGTAGAGTTTGTCAAGCTCCTAGGTATGTTCCTCGAAGGAAAGGAATGGGAAACCACAAAGATGTGCCGGAGAAGAGAATGTTCTATTTTCCAATTATTCCTAGATTACAAAGATTGTATTCCTCGAAGGAATCTGCATCTCAAATGAGATGGCATCGTAATAACATAAGCGATCCAAACATTTTGCGTCATCCATCTGATGGAAAAGCATGGAAACACTTCGATGAAGTTTATCCTGATTTTGCTCTCGAATCAAGAAATGTAAGATTAGGTTTATGTTCTGATGGGTTTACACCTTACACTCAAGCCTCTAGTTCTCCATATTCATGTTGGCCGATAATAGTTACACCGTACAATCTTCCTCCTGAAATGTGCATGACCAAACCATACATGTTTTTCTTAGATATGATTCTCTATTTATAGTTTAATCATCTGTCATGTAGTATTCTTTATTTTTGAAGAAACATCAAGGACTGTTTTCCTTAAGCTTGGATGTTGATTATGTTATGTGTTATATCATGTTGCTGTCCTATATCAGGACCTGTTTCTGTACTAATATTATAGTGTCTCACCCCAAAATTTCAATAGTTATTTATGGTGAGCTCCAAAGATATAAGTAAATAAATGTTTTTGTACTAATAAGTAATAACTACTTAAGTATTTACCTATAAAAGCTAGCTTAAGACTTAACTTGCAATATAACTACTTAAGTATCTATTGTGATTTCTGTACTGATATAGAGTTCAAGTTGTTATTATTAATCTAAATACATAGTAGAAATAAAGACAATATACCAAATGAGTACTCTCATTATATCTGAATACATTCTCTTGTGATTTATTGATGTTAGTATCATATTTTCATTTACAGGCTGAATATCATGATCGTCTTGCTAAAATGACACAAATTGACGGTGTTGTTACTGGTGAAACTCAAGAGGTTGATGGATCGCAGAGAATTCATTTATGGAAAGATGTTTCTGGGGGTAAGTCTCGGGGAAGGTGTTATGGAACTGGGCACTTGGCTGTAAACCTTATTCATGGTGTCACACACTTGACTTATGAGGCAGAGGAAACTCACATTAGGGAACATGATAACCAACTCATTGAGGCTGCTAGAGCCGAGGCTGCTGCAGCACGTGCAGATGCTGAAGCTGCTAGAGCTGCGGCTGCTGCGGCAAATGCGAGAGCTGCTAAAGCTGAAGACGATGCTGCTAAAGCTCAAGACCGGACACAAAACTTGGAAATGAAGTTTGAAGAATTTAGTAGACGCATGATGGCTTTGGAGTCAGGCTCTTGTAGTGGTCATTCTCGTCATAGTTCTCATCCTCATTATGATGATGAATTAGATGATCAATCGGTTGATGACGAGGAAGATGCTTGATTTTGATAGTTGTAGATTTTATGGGTTATTTTGATGGTTGTAGATTTGTGGGTTATTTTGATGGTAAGCTTAAGGGTTACTTTGATGGTTGTAGACTTTGAGGGTTATTTTGATGGAAGTTTAAGGGTTGCTTTGATGGGTTATATATTTTGGTGGGTTATATATTTTGTGGGTTATTTTTATGGATATATAGACCTTTTATGTTGACATTTTATATGGTTATATATATATATATATATATATATATATAGTTGGTCTTGGATAAGAATTTATATTTTAAATGCATGAATAGTAATTGTTAGGTGACTTTCCATTAGCTAAAAAAAAAAAAAAAAATTACAAAAGCGTCAGCTTAGCTAATTGTTAGGTGATGCTACATAATTCTAAAACCAACGCATAGCATCCATCAGGGGCAGACGCTACAGTTAGCGTCTGTCAAGTGGACTCTACAGGTGACACTTTATGAGACTGATATATATCTGTAGCGTCACGCAATAACCGAAGCTACTAGCGTCTGCCATATATACATGTTACTAGCTTCAATGTAGCGTCTAATTGAACGGATGCCAAATAGCGTCTGCTGGACGCAACTGTCTAACTTCGAGCGTTTAAGCGTCTACCACGACATGGATGCTAAGCTGACGCTAAAACCTGTTAGAGTCCGTTTTTTGCCATTTAGCGTCTAATTTTGACCGACGCTCCAGAGCAGTTTTGTTGTAGTGTTATGTTGCATCTATCATGATGAATGAAGTGATAACGCAACACAAAAAAAGTAGAGTTACATCAATTGAATGAGAGAGATGGCGTAGTAAAGAATCCAAAGTTGATTATCGCTTCTCTAAGTCCTACTTGAACTGAAATTTATGGAATAAGAGTTTGAGTTTTATATATAAAATTCTAAAATTTAGGTTGAGTTTGTTATATACAGTTGTTTTTATTTGTTTGTTATTATCAATCATAGACTGCCTTTGCCCGCGTTTTTTGGGTTCTATTGTATTTTTTTTATAAAGATTATTATATTTTACCACAACAAAAAAATGAGGTAGCTCATGTTTTTATAAGGATAGCTACATCTCTAATTAGTTCTAATATTTTTATTGATGTACTGACATATATAAGTCAGTTGATTATGAATGAAATGTTATAAGCATCTTTTGCTAAAAAAAAAAGATTATTATATTTTTTATTTTTTGTTGATATACAGATTTTTTTTATTTAATTTTTTTGGTTAGGAAGCTGAAAAAATAAGAAAAGAAAAATTATTCACCAAAGAAAGAAGTTTTTCATTACGTGAGTATATATTTTTTGGGTTGGATTGTTTATTTGTTTTTTTTTTTATAGTTTCTTTTATGATATATATGAAAAAAATTAGAAAAAAGATGACTTATATTATCAAAGGTAATTAATCTCTCTTTGTAACTCCAAATTTAACGGGGTTTGATTCTGTAGAAAGCTAACTCGATTATGGTCATTTTGGTATCCATTTGGTGAATTATTGATCCAAATTGAGTTGTGTGCGCAGCTTTGAAGTGGTGACTGGAAAGCAGATTTTGTGCAGAAGTTTGGGGAGTAAACTGTCACTTTCGTCTCTGAAAGTGGCACTCGCTGTCATAATAGTCCCCGAATCATCAAAAAACAATTTAAGATCCCTGAAAGTGACTTCCGTTAGTCAGAATAGTCCCCGTCGTTAGTTTGCATCAAAGAACCGTTTGGTAGTGCTGATGTGGCCGTTTTGTTGACTTTATTGACCAATACGTGTCATTTCTTTTTAAAAATTGAAGCCACATAGGCAGGGACCAAATTGAAGGTAAAAAAAAAATCAAAAAGGTAGATAACCCTTGAGGGACTAAATTGACTAAAATAGAAAATAACCCCCAATTATAAAACCCTAAATCAATCTCCATCTCTTCCTCTTCTCATCTCCATCTTCTTCCTCTTCTCATCTCCACTTCTCATCTCCATCTTCTTCCTCTTCTCATCTCCATAACCATTTTCGATTAGTTGAAAGATGAAAGGAGTTCCACCAATTTCACAGCAAAGAGAAGCTTCAACTACCCAAATTGGAAGTCAATCATCATCCTCACGTTTTGATCGGAGGCCTGACTGTTTTTGTGAGAGAAAGACAGTGATGCTTAGAGCAAAAACATTGAAGAATCCAGGGAGACAATTCTACACATGCCCACTAAACAAAGTATGTCATTTTTGTGGTTGTGTTTAATTTATGTTTGTTTATAGTTTTGTGCTTGTGTATGATGCTATGTTATGTTAATTTGCAGGAAGATAGTGCAAATTGCAAATACTTCATGTGGGTTGATGAGTGGGAAGACTATCTTGCAAATGAATCTTTAAGAAGAGTAGAAAGAAAAGAAGGAGTAAAAGATGATGAAATGAAAACTAGTGTTGACAACAATTATGAAAATGATAAGTTCAAGTGAGATGTAAACTCAAAGTTGGATATGTTGGTTGTTGACATGAAGCTTATAAAATACTTTGTATTTGCTTGTATTGTGATTCAACTTTTGAATATGGTTGTTCACAAGTAGTGTTGTTGATTAGTGATTGAAATTAGTGAGTGTAATATTGTTGATTAGTGAGCGTAATGTTATTGATTAGTGAATGTGTTCACAATTGCTTTGTCACTTTGAGAAAGGAAGAGTGAAAATGAGAGGAGATAGAGAGATGAAACCAAATAGAACCATCTTCCGTAAAAAAAAAAAAACCATCCATCTACCTTTTTTTTATTTTTTTACCATCAATTTGGTCCCTGCCTATGTGGCATCAATTTTTAAAAAGAAATGACACGTATTGGTCAATAAAGTCAACAAAATGGCCACATCAGCACTACCAAACGGTTCTTTGATGCAAACTAACGTCGGGGACTATTCTGATTAACAGAAGTTACTTTCAGGGACCTTAAATTGTTTTTTGATGATTCAGGGACTAGTATGACAGCGAGTGCCACTTTCAGGGACCAAAGTGACAGTTTACTCAAGTTTGGGGGACATACCTTCACTAAAACGGTAATTAATCTCTTTTTGTAACTCCAAATTTAGTAGGGTTTGATTCTGTGGAAAGATAACTCGATTACGGTCATTTCTATACCCGTTTGGTGAATTATTGATCCAAATTGAATTGTGTGAGAAGTTTTGAAGTTGTGAGTCGAAAGCAGAATTTTAGGGGGGGGGCAAAATCCAAAAAATTATAAAACAGGGGGGGCAAAAAATGTTAAATTAATATTTAATTTTTTCAAGTAAGATAATAAGAGTAAAATTGGAATAAAAATTAATGAGTTATAAGCTAATTGAATTAGCTTTTCAAAATAAATTATAAGGTGGTGTAATTTTGGGTTTTATATATTTTGACCAATGTATAGCATCTTGCGAAACATTAAACAATAGTGATATGCATGATTTAAAATATATTCAATATATTATAATCCTTTATCTTTTTTTTTTCAAATAGAAATTTTGTAGTTTTTTTAATATAGTTTGTTGATTTCTGTTTTTGAATAGAAATTTTTGGTTTTTTGATTTATCGTTGTTCTTTTTTGAATATACATGTTGTATTAGTAGTAATTTTATATATTATTTGAAATTCAAAAAAAAAAATTATATGTTATTTATTGTTTAATTGAATTATCAGGATGAATAAATTTTTCCAGTAGTGCATAAATTTTTAACTTCACTAATAATTTATGTCCGGGTCCGCTCTGGTTATTATAGGGACTTGTTGAAGAATAATAATCCTTGAAGAATTGAGCGGTAATTTTTTTAGTTGCTTTTTAATTTTCTGTTTTAATTATCATTTTTTGTGCTTTTGTGTTTGTGTATTTCTTAGCAATGGCGAAGAAACCTTTGTTAAGGGAGCCATTGTGTTCGTATCCTCCTCGTAATCAAAATGTTGCAAAAAAGTATAAAAACTACTTTTCTTTCATGAATACTTTTCTTTTGTTATGGATGGAATATAATTGACTTTATCAATCTTTGACAAACAATCTGAATAAATAAATGAAATAATTAAAAAAAAATCTTTAAATAATGTTGGGGTAATTCCACCAAACTGGAATACCAACAACAACACCATTGTTAGAGTTCTTGGCACCAACATCCGTTCCGGTTAAACGATTACCATAATTCTTTCCATTCGCCACCATTTTCTTTTCCGTCGTAGAAACCAATATTTTCTCCGAAACAGCCTCCCTCACACTGAAATGAATAACTCCATTTTGCCTCCCTTCCCAATCCCTCAATCTATAACTAAAAGTTTGCGAACAATCTCCCAGCACATCGCAATTGAGAAAATCAGAAATGGCAATTCTTGCCACCCCAATAGGACGAATACCTTTGAACTTCTTGCATTGCACCTCAAATGAAACCGACCTTGCATGCATTGGCATGTCCAACAAAAACTTCTCATTCCATGAAAGGAAACTCGAGTTTTTCCCACTTTCGTTATTTTTCACCGTCTTTGTTGTGTAACAATTTAGAGACTCACCTCGAACGACGACATATGCATCCTCGGTTGCTTGAATGTTTTCTCCCGATAAAACCGTGATTTCTAATGTCCGTGATGCTACACCCATAGCAGAAATTTTAATGTTGATGTACTAAAAAATGTGTTGGTTAGTGAAAGAATGAAAATGTGTATTGTTATATGTTGTTCAATTTTGTTGTAATGGGAATGAGTTGGTTACGTTAGATGTGTGAATATATAGAATAAGGTTTGGGATTTTGTTTTGATATATGGAAGGTGGTGAGAAAGAGGGAAAGAAAGAAAGAGTGTAATTGATTAGTTGTTGCGTGTAATTTGAATTTTTGTTTGAGAAGTGATGAATGTGTTTTATTGTTGGACTTTGACTTTCTGACTTATACAAACAGCTGCAATTCCGCGGCCATACGCTGTTTGTTTGATATTGAAAAATACCGACACATTTATGTTGTTTTTTTCGTGGAGATTGCATGTGTCTAAGCATTTGATTTTGAGAGTAAATTTAGAAAGCAAATAGTTGAATATGTTCGATATATTGTTAAAGTGGATAATTTGGATAGATTTATAAATAGTATTTATTCATTTTTAAATCTATTAAAACTAACCATCTTACTCATATATCACAGTACATATTTATTTATGTAAAATATGTATTGGAATGTTTAATAAAAAAAATATATTAATAATATTATATTAAAAAATTAAATTACACTTGGGTTCTATACACTTAGATTCTATAAACTTAGGCTCTATATTCGTGATTGGTCCACCATGAACCAAAGTGGTCATATAAAAATTTACCTTCGAAAGATATGTATCCCCTCCATAACATTAGGCGTTGAATTAGCCATAACTAATGCCAATTAACCTTACTTTACGTGTGAAAAAACATCACTGACTCCAGCTTCTCATATGTATACAGGGCGTCCTAACTATTTAGACGTCTGTTTAAATATTAAAAATATATCCCTAATAAAAAATGTTAAAAAATTATAAAGAATCATCATCTATTTAAATTATAAGTAACATAGGAAACATCAATAATGAATTGGTCTAAGGCGTAAGGATCTTGGTCTCCTTAAACATGTGATCATGAGTTCGATTTCATGACTCATGCATATGGAGAAAATTCGGTTGAGAAATGAGAAAATTTCTAATCAAGAAACGCGTAATTATTTTTTTTACTTGATTAGGATATATATTTTACTAAATATATGAAATTACATTGATAATATATAACTATTACCATAAAGCCTCAAAATTAATCTATTAAATATATCTGATATTTTATAAACACTAACAAAATATAACTATTATTATAGGACCTCAAAATTTTGAATTGAGACTCCAAAATTTTGAAGTCCGATACTGTCTTTCACCTCACCCCATAGGGCCTGTATGTATACCAACACCTGGCATCAAGTCTTTTTAATCCCTTTGTTTTTATGGGTTGTTCATCAATATTGGATGTGAATGACCAGTCATCAATCAATAATGTTTTAAATTGTAGTTACATGCTTTTTGCATATTGCGACGGCAGACATTGCATCTGTTCACACGCACATCGATCACACTAGTAACGGGGTTAACAAAATGAAATTCTCCCATCTAACCAAGGTTATCAAAACCGGACCGGTCATCAAACCGGCAAGTTTACCGGTTCAAGGTTTAATTGGTTAAACCTGATTCAACCGGAGGCGAATCATTTTTAATTAAATAATAATATATGAATAATTGCTCAATATTTCATAATTTCACACATTAAAAAGATAAAATATCACAAGTCAGAATAAAATAAAATTTATAATTCAAACCAAATTAAAAATTATATAATAAACTAAATTCAATAACACAAAATAACACCATAACATCAATTGACAACATACTGTCTTCAAAAAAATCAATTGGCAACATACTACCAAAACAAAGTGCCAAGTGAAAAAGCAAAAACTAAATGTTCATCAAGTTCATAAAGACTAGTGTCATAACATCCATTGTCAAATGCATAGCTAAATGCAACGTAGTGGCAAATTAAAAACTAAATGTTCATCTAGACATAAAAAGTTAAAAACTAAAAAAAAGAAAAAAGGTTAAGACGACCCCGGTTCACGCGTTATTTTGCCGATCGGTTTTCTATCCGTTTTTTGCTCATAACCGTACCGTTTTCATGACCAGTTCACGGTCTGACCGGTCGGTCCGGTCCGGTTTTGATAACCTTACCTCTAAGTGGAACATGAGTATTTATTAACACGTGTCACATGAAAATGGACCCAGATCCATCCGCATTCGTTTGGATCCGCCCCAAATTTAGCGGGAGAAAACAATCTAATTAGATGCAGGACAGTTACAGAAAAAATCTGAATTTTAAATAAGGGGTCGGTGTGGGATGGGGTGTACTTATACACCCGCCTCACACCCACCCCCTGTCTGCCACGTCCTACTTAAAATTACCCTATTATACTTATATTTTATTTTTTTGTCAAATATTGCACTTATATTTAATACTCCCTCCGTCTCAAATCTTTAGTTTTTTTACCTTTTTAGTTTTGTCCCAAAACTATAGTCATTTTAAAAAATCAATGCACATTTAATGATACTTTACCATTTGTATCCCTTACTAAAGTTAAAGCATTAATTAAATATATTTTCTCTATCTTAATAAAGCAAGGGTAAAAATGACTTTACTTATCATTTTTTATCATTTCTTAATCTCCGTGTAAAACTTCAAAATGACTAAAGTTTTGGGACGGAGGGAGTAATATTTTTATCTACTTATTCTTCTTTAACAACATTTTTATCTACTTATTTTTCTTAAGATAGTAAAAGATACATAAAAATAAAGTGAGGTTTGAAACATGATTTTTTTTTTTTACAAAAAACTTTTAAACAGAATTTTTTTTAAATAAAAAATATTTTTTTTAAATGATAGTTTTTGCATGTGGAAGTGGGGCAAGAAAGTATTCCCTACCGGAGACGGGATGAGTGGTCAATTATTATCACTAACATAATTTAGAAGCAAGGCTAGGGTGATATAGGGAGGCGGAAATAGGTGTGAGGGTCGTACAACCCAGCAGCCCCACCCTTTTGCCATGACTACATGTCATATATCTTCACTAGGGGCGGACAGTGGGCGGGTTTGGGTCCAAAGTTGTCAACCGGTTTAAATCGTAGAGTCGAAAAATAAGGCCCAATGTACCCGAAAAATGAAGAACGGTTTTCACAGGTTCGGATTTGCGGTTTAAGCAGATTGTCAGACGGTTTGAAGCAGTTAGACATAAAAAAAAAAAATAATAAAATAAAATAAAAATAAAAACAATAACAAACCCAACATTTGGAGTTTATATCCAGAAAATATGCAATCAGATATAGGAGAATTACGAAACAAACTCAAAAGGAAAGTCTTAAAAACCCTAAATCGACTTCAAAAGTAAGAAAATAAATCAAAATCTCAAATAAAATTAAAATGTAACATTTGATTTCAACGAAGTTAAACAAACAAGATGAAAAATGATCAAGTTTTGGGTTTCAAAATGTTTTAGTCTCCGTGGGTTTGAGGTGAAGTGAGAAAATGTAAAGAGGAGACGTGAGAAGAGCTTATATTCGGCATTTTGATTTACTCATGCGGGCGGGTTTCGGGCACCGTCGATCCAGTTTTCTCAACCCGTAACAACCCAGTTTAAACCGAATTTTTCAACCCACTAATCCGCGAACCATTGCAAACCGCCCAAATTTCTAATTTTTGGGCGAGTTTTATTGAATTTAGACGGGCCTCGATTTTTTACCGCTCACTAATCTTCACCAGGTTTAATTTATCACTTCTCACCTCACACGGCATGCTTATCGAATAGTGATTGACAGCCAACAAACCCAACAATTAAACTTCGAAGCATGTACGTGTGTGTAACAAATGAATTCTCATATATTCAAATTTCAAGCTGTGTGTATGGAAATTGTCTTGTAGCTGTGTTGTAACAACAATTGAAAAAAAACTAAATAATACTAATAATTAATGCACATACAACGGTTACGTGAGCCAGAAGAAATATATCGTACTCATATAGTCATATCCAACAATTTTTTTTTGAATGAGTCAATCTCCAAAACACACGTAAAAGGAACCACATTGTAGAAACGTAATATACGTGCGTTCCAATTAATCAAAATCAAAGTCAATACCTATCATACTCTTTTTTTTTTTTGGTTACTTATATATCATACTATTGTTTGTCGACCTTGGTAAATTCATGCCAACAAATTCTTTTTGTAAAAATAATAAATGAGTAATTTACAAATAATAATTTAATAATTAATTCAAAGTTTCTCCTTCCTTTCTTCCTCACATTTTCTTATCAAATCCCATTACTTAAATCCTCTTACAACATTTTCATTTCATCGCAAACAATATTCAGCATATTAAAAAATACAAAACCATACCTACATCACATATATTTCTCACAATAACCTATTTACTCATAGTAAACAAAAAATCTCATAGATATGGAAGGAAAACAACAAGCATGCACCTTAGAAATCACCATTATTTCCGGACAAAACATAAGCATCGAGCGTAACTCAAAGGCTGAAGATATATATGTTGTTGTTCGTGCTGAGTCTCTCAACTCTTGCACGACAAAAATGGTGAACGAAAATGAGGGTTTACTTTCATGGGACGAGAAATTCATGTTAGATATTCCCTCACATGCAAGGTCAGTGACATTTGAGGTACAATGCAAGAAGTACAAAGGAGCTCGTCCCATTGGAGTTGCTCGGATAGCACTTTCGGATTTTCTCGGTGACAATACGTCGTTAGAAAATCATGTTCAAAATTTTAGTTATGGATTGCGGGATTGGGATGGTAGGAAAAATGGTGTTATTAATTTTTCAGTGAGAGGGTTGACACAATTGCAAGAAGGTAATTTGTGTTTGGAAAAAGAACAAGGTATGGAAAAAAAGAAGGTGAGTTCTAGTGAAGTTGAGGATAGGTTTAAGGATAAAAAAAATTCAAGTCATGTTGCCATTGGGATTTCAATCTTGGGTGTCTTGTTTCTCTTAGGTCATTCTCTTTTGTCTTTTGTACGTCGAAAGAAATGAGGTTGGAGTTTCTACCAAAAAAAAAAAAAAAGAAATGAGGTTGGAGTATATATTTGTAGTACTCTTCTTAATATATTTTATTTTCCATTCAAAATAAAATTGTTGGCAAGAGATTGATTCTTGTTTTCATTCGTTTCTCATAGAGATATATAGATATTTAATTTATTTTAATTAGCTGTGTATAACAAACAAAAGTTATTTATTTTCCTTAAAATGCTATCAAACTCTCTTACACAATTGTAGAATCTTATTCAATTTGTCTCCTTTTAAGTGATTCGATTTGATCAAGGATGCTATATTCATATATTTTATTTTAAGACCGTATTTTTTTATTAATAAATAAAAGTAAATATTAACATATAAGATGTTGAACTTGTTTTAATAAATATTTTTAAAATATCAAATTTTAATAAGTTTTACCGATAGATATTTCTTTTAAGCAATGATAAAATATATCAAATTTTAATAAGTTTTACCGATACATATTTCCTTGATGTAAAAAGATGATGAGAAAATGTTGCAAGCATCGAATCAAACACAATAGGAGCCTGAAAAAATTGAATCCATCTTTTGAGGAACGACGAGTAAATCTGACCATTAACATGGTAACATAGTGTGATATTTTCTATTTGAGTCACTTAATCATTTGATTTTGGGTTTGATTCTCGGCCGGTGTCTATGAAAAAACATTTGTTAAGAGAGATTAATCCTATAAATGAATCTAAGTTAATTTAAGAAGATTAATTTTCACAGTTACGCGCAGAGTATATTTTCAGTTTACAAAAAAAAAAAAAAAAGAGCATTAATGCTAAGCTTCGACACATGACAATTGTACTTGTATTTATACACATATTTTCTCTGATCTCAAAGTTTAAAAAAAAATTAATTTATTTATTAAATAACTGATGATTGTCCCCAAATTTTGGTTAAACTGGCAGAAATGTCGAAATTATTAGGTCCATGACCGGAGTACGAACTCCGGTCCCTCTACTTTATGTGTGTGAATTTCTAATGATTTATCATTTAGTATATGCAAGGTTATCAAAATCGAACCGGCCGATCGGATCAAGAACCGGGAGGGAAGACAGTTCGGTTAGCAGCAAAAAAGAACAGCAAGTCGACCGACAAAAAAACGTTTGAACCGGTTCCGAACCGGTATAGATGAAAATGAGAGCGAGAGAATATGTATAGATGAAAATATTAGAAAAGAAGACAGCTGCATCACATTGTGTTATAATTTAGGATTTTTTTTATGGGTTGAGCTTTATAAAAGAAGCCCATAGTGATTTTTTATTTATTTAGAATATTAGCAACTATTTTTTTCTTTTTGAGTAATTGTTTATATATTTTTATTTATATATTAATTAAAATATATATATTTAATTAAAAACGGCTCGACCCGGTTGAACTCCGGTCCAACCAATTGAACATTGAACCGGTAAGCTCACCGGTTCGATGTCCAGTCCGATTTTGATTACCTTGCGTATATGTACCGGAGGACAAAAAATCTAATATATTTAATTAATGATATAGATATAATACGTCAATTATTTAATAAATTTATATAAAAATTTGCTTATATACTCACTACGTCCTATATTATATGCAAAAAAATCATCTTTTGATGTCCCAATTTATAAGAAGAAAAAAAAAACCAACTTTTATCATTTTAAAGATTTACTTTTACTTATTCTCATGAAGTTAAATGCAAATTGCATTTAATTTACTCTTTTTCTTCTTTTTCCCATAATCAATAACCGATAGAAATTATATTTATATCTTCCTATGAAACATATTTCAACAAAAATACAAAAATTCATACTTCAATATACTATATTTTACTTTTCTTAAGTGTGAAAATATAAGATTTGCTTGTAATATGTGACACAGAGAGTATATATATGAGACAAGAAGAAATAAGATGAAGAAGTGATGTTCTATACAAATTCATTCAAACACACAACACTTATCAAAAAAACATGTCCATTATTTTCTCCCATTGCATGCTTTGTCAGAAAACACGGGCCACTTTATTTTATTTTATTTTTTGACGGAAAGTCACTTTATCTATCTATCTATCTACTACTAGTAGCATCAATGTTTTTAATTTCTTTGTTCTGAGTTGGACATGACTCAATGAGCTTACCATGAATTTCAATTAAATGTGCTAATCGGTGCCGTATTCATTGCTATCATGACTTCTTCAGTCCTAATTTATAAATTGATTAAAAAAAATTATATCAAATTATAAATCATGTTACAATACTAGTATGGACGAATCTACAGCCTGACACTTGTGTTAAGGGTTAATTTATCACAAAATTGAGAATTTTAGGGGTTAGTTTTAAAATTGAGATTTTTCTATCTAAAATTGAGATTTTTGTTTAAAATTGAGATTGATGTTTTCTCTTCCAACCCTCCGTGTATCTTTTATACTCCTTGAATTTTTAATTTTGCCCTTGCAAAAAAATTCAGATTTCTGCGAACCGAATTTTTCTACAAGAGCAAAATTGGAATATTGGAGGGTATAAAAGAATCAAGGTGGTCGGAAGAGAAAACATCACTGAGATTTTGCCCAGACTTTATAAATTTTCTGGCTTCTCCAATATATTAGTAAACTATTAATATTATTTTTTTTAAGATTAAATATGTTTTTGACCATTTAAAATTACCAATTTTGTACCCAAAAAAAATTACCAATTTTTTTTAATCTTTATAAAAAAAAAGTTGCCATGTTTTGGTCTATATGAAATTATTATCCACATAATGAACTTTCAATTACTTGGACAATTGAGACCACTTTGATAGTCGAATTTTCTTTCCACGCCTCCCGAGTCTTTCATGTAGGGGTGCTCGCGGTTTGGTTTAGATCGGTTTTGTGGTAAAAATCCATCTGATCTAAAATTAAAATTACTTGCGGTTCGGTTCGATTTTGGATGGCTACTTTAAAAAATTCGATCCAATTTTGTGCGGTTTAATTTGGATCGGTTTTTGGATATCCAAATTACAAATTAAATTTTATTTAATTAAATATTAATATTATAAATAGATGGTAAAATAATATATTTGATGTAAAATATAACACATAATATGTTAAAACTTAATATTTTACAATGACAATTATCAAATATATTTAAAACCTATGAAATAGTAAAAAGAAATAGATGAAATTGAACTAAGTATTATTGAGAAAATTAAAAACCAACAATTAGGTATCGTTTGGCCTGACTTTTTTTTCCTCTTATTTAGAGTTTATGCAAACAACTTATTCAATTTTTATATATTATTATAAGTTTGTCAAGGTAGTTTATGATAAAATAACTTATAAAATTACAATTTTCACTAGTGTGAACTTATAAAATAACATAAAACTTAATTTATATTGCATAAGCAATTTACAAAAGCTCCAAAAAAGCTAGGTCAAATGGACCCTTAATATGATAATGCATATATCATACTAATAAAAGTTAAATAACTATTAAAAATTATGTCTGTCAAAAAAAAAATTAAAAATTATGTATGCGGTTTGGTTCAGTTTGGATCGGTTTTAAAAAATCAATCCAAAATCCGATTCGATCTAACAGTTTTCATAAAAGGATATCCAAACACATCCAAAAATATTCGTTTTTTTTACGGTTTTCGGTTTTTTTGATTGGTTTGCGGTTATTTTTTGGATTAGTTTGGATTTGAGCACCCCTACTTTCATGCATTCCCCGACCTTCAAATTTCACCCCATGCAACGTAGGATGTGAGTGTGTAAATGGCAAAAATGGAAGAGAAAAAAATAGTTCTCTAGCTATATGCGAACCTTATAAAAATCATAATTTTTTTCCTCTTCACCTTTCTCTCACCTCCCTAGAAACAATTTTGAACGAAACACAGTACACAAGTTTAAGTGTGAAACCTTCCTTCACCCCAAAAAAATACTTTAAATGAAACACTATATGAGCGAGTGATTAAAAATAAGGTCATGTTAACTTGTACCCTTGGAACTAGGCCCGGTCGGGCTTCGGGCTTCGTCGGGCCGGGCTAAAAAGCCCGGATAAAAAATGGGCTACCAAAATTGGTGCCCGAGCCCGGCCCGGTACGGGGGCGGCCCTTTATATATACATATATATATATATAATAATTCTCGCGCGCCGTATTTTTTCTCATCCCCTATCTACGAGTTTCTCGTGCGCGTCATATTTTTACTCATCC